>NW_015166458.1:229993-247247 GCF_001447785.1 Gekko japonicus | reverse complement strand
TCTTTCCCTCCTTCTTCCCTTCTCTCTTCCTTTCTTTCCTGTCTTCTTTGCTTCTCTTTTTTCCTCCTTTCCCTCTTTCCTTCTCTCTTTTTATCCCCTCTTTCCTTCCTTCTTTCCTTCTCTTTCTTTCCCTCTTTCCTTTCCTTCTTTCCTTCTGTCTACTCTCTCTCTTTCCTTCCCTCTTTTCTCCTTCTGTGGCCCAACTCTAGTGAGAAGGGGTTTAACCTTTAAACCCCTTCTATCTTTGCCCTCCCCGCAGGCCAGCTGGTGAAGATGCCTCCCCCCCCTTTTGCTTCCTCTTCTGACATCCAGTGATGTCAGGGGGCGTGACATATGCTAATAGCCCAGTAGCTCATAAGCGTACCATATGCTAATGAGCTCCTGCAGCTCTTTTTCTATGAAAAGACCCCTGCTGGAAGTAGTAACCAGTTAGGAATAGTAATAGGTAGCTGCGTTAGATTCTGTTTATTTTGCCTTTTAACCACTGTTATATCTTGTCTTGTCTTGTCTTGTTTTTCCCCTGCCCAGTACTGTAAAAATAAACCCTTTCTGTTTCATTGTTTCTCTTCCTTGGTCATCATGGTCATGTTTTCTCAGCTGTAAAAGGGGCATTTTGGATGGGCTTGAGAGGGTACTCTGGGCCTTCTCAAGGGACCGAAGTCCAGGGTGGTGGCGGCAAAAGGTGGAGACCCCCTGGGGTCATGACATGGTGGCATTAGCGGTGGGATGTGCCAGATTTTGACCTGGAGAGGCAGAGCATAATCAGTTTATTTTTAAAGAAAAAAGAGTTTTTTTTCTCCTTCTCTTCGTCTGGCCACAGGAAGCCACATATTCTTTTTAAAGGTGCCAGTGAGACTAAGAGGTCTTATAACAGTGTTGTAAAGGGGTTTTAATTATTTCTAGACTATTGGGTCAATGGATAGAGAGGCTAGAGTTAGGCATTGTATGTTCCTCTGTTCTGGGAGACAGAAACCAGAGGACACCCCAGTGCCTAGAAGCAAGACCAGAGCAGGGGCTGCTGATCATATGTCTCAGGAGCAAGCAGACAGAGAGATGGCAAACCCAAGTGCAGAAGTCTTGCAACTCCAGCTGCAAATTAAAAAGATGGAACTTGAGAAGAAGGCAGCCCAGAGAAAGCTGGAAAGGGAGAAAATACTGAAGAGAGAGAGAGAGAGAGAGAGAGAGAGAGAGAGAGAGGGCAGCCCAGAGAGAGCTGGAAAGGGAGAAAATGCTGAAGAAAGAGAGAGAGAGAGAGAGAAGGAAGGAAGGAAGAGAGAGACAGGAGATTGTAAACTACTCTGAGACTCTGGGTGAAGGGTGGGGTATAAATCCAATCTCTTCTTCTTCTTCTCTTGTCCAGACAATGGAACCCCCTGGGTTTAACAGAGATATTGGCTTCTTATCTTGCTACACATGCTAAGTCAGTCAGTTTTCACTTATACCCAGAAATTAAACTTTGTTGGTCTTAAAGGTGCCACTGGACTCAAAGTCAGTACCAAATGTGTTATTCCAATCTTAGTTATATTTATTGCTCAATTACTTATGCATCTTGACTCTAATTTGCCCTTCCTGGCAACTAATGCCCCCCTACCTATATTTAACATTTGAAGAAATCTGTTTCAGTGTATCTGAAGGAGTGTGCATCTACACATGCTAAGTCTCTCAGTTCTCACATACCCAGAATTTAACTTTGCTATCTTGGAAATGCCACAGGACCAAACTTCGTTTTCCCATCTGTTTGTTAATTCTTGTATTTCTATGCAAACTTACTGCCATCCAAAGATCTTACCAACCGCCTTAATACCATCTCAGCTATCATCGCCTGGTTACTTATGTATCTTGACTCTAACTAGCCATTCCTGGCAACTAACCCCCCCCCACACACACACACACACACCTGTATGTAATGGTTGATGAAATTCTGTTTCACCGTATCTGAAGAAGTGTGCTTGCACACGAAAGCTTATACCTTGAGTAAAACTCTGTTGGTCTTAAAGGTACCCCTGGACTCAAACTTTGTTCTGCTGCTTCAGACCAACGTGGCTACCCACCTGAACTAGCTGAGAACAGATCCAGGTGGGTAGCCGTGTTAGTATCTGAAGAGTTGGGCATGCACACGAAAACTTATACCTTGAATTAAACTTTGGTCTTAAAGGCGCAACTGGACTCAAACTTTGTTCTAGATGAGAACAGCAACTGATCATGCTGAGTTTTGAAGTCAAAGGGGCAAGCTGTGCTGCTTCCTCACCTTTATCACAACCCCTGCAGTCCCAAAGCAATCCAAGCATCTAGTTTGTAAGTGGGGGGGTTCCCCCCTCTCAGTAGAGGCTTGCACAAATGGTCACTGGAGAATGGAGATAGGGACGGAAAAGGGAAATCAGTGTGGGAACATCAGGAGCAAAACGTTTGCAGTGCTACCGAGAACAATTTTGAGTATTTGATTAAAAATAAAAAGTAAAACTGTCGAATGTGGGTGCTGCCCACAATTTGCCATCAAGAGGTGATTCTAAGCGATGTCACTGTCCATTCCTGACCAGCTTCTAGCCACCACGTCACACTAGCTGCCTTTGGTGGTGAGAAAAGCTGTTGTCATAGCCAATTTATGGCAACTCCGTAAGGTTATCATGGCAAGAGACAAACAGAGGTTGTTTACCCTCGCCTGCCTCTGCATTCCGACCCTGGACTTCCCTGGTGGTCTCCCATTCAAGTATGAACTAGGGTGGCTGACCCTGCTTAGCTTCCAAGATGTGAAGAGACCAGGCTAATCTGAGCCATTCGGGTCAGGGCAGCCATCTTTCATACTGTATGAATAATGTTTATTTTGCTCTGACCTGGATGGGGCCAGGCTAGCTTTGAGCTCATATCTTGGAAGCTAAGCAGAATCAGCCCTGGCTAATACTTGGAAGGGGAGCCACCAAGGAAGTCCAGGGTTGCTGTGCAGAGCCAGGCAATGGCAAATGTCCTCTGAATGTCTTTTGCCTTGAAAACCCTAGAGGTCACCATAAGTTGATTGTGGGCAATTCTGCATTGGCTTTCCCCCCCATTGTTTTATGAAACCCACCTTGAAACAGAAATTCCCCTCTTCATTGCATGCTGCTTTTGCTTTCTTTGATCATCGGGTTGTATGGTATGGTATGGTATGGTGTGGTATGGTGTGGTATGGTGTGGTATGGTGTGGTATGGTGTGGTATGGTGTGGTATGGTGTGGTATGGTATGGCGTGGCGTGGCATGGCATGGCATGGCATGGCATGGCATGGAGCTGCGGTGGCTCAAGTGGTTAAGAGGCTGAACTGCAGGCTGTGGAAGGTCAGTAGTTCAGCAGTTCGAGACCCGAGTGTGCCGCATGATGGAGTGAGCTCCCGTCTCTAGTTCCAGCTCCTGCCAACCTAGCAGTACGAAAGCAAGAAATTGCAAGTAGATAAATAGGTACCACTTTGGTGAGAAGGTAACAGCGTTCTGTGCGCCTTGGTGTTTAGTCATGCCGGCCACATGACCACAGAAATGTCTTCGGACAGTGCTGGCTCTTCGGCTTTGAAACGGAGATGAGCACCGCAACCCTAGAGTTGGACTTTACTAGCTTTCGAGCAATGGAACCTTTACTTTTTTTACCTTTATGGTACCTTCTGCATAGATTTATGGCCATTGCAGGGTGACTTCACAGTCAGTGCGGCATTGCCCTGGGGTATTTGAATGTGGTTTTGAGCGGCACCTTTTCCTCAGTGTTGAGAAAATGTGGGGCAAACTATGCCAGATGCAAAATCATCCTGTGACTTGACTGCACTTCACACCCACAATCTATATTTTACCCTGAATTCCTTCTTTTCTAGTTCATACCCATTTGTAGGAAAACACAAGGAGATGCTCTCGCCTGAGCACCCTTCTCAGACAGCTTTTTGTCAGCTTTTTTGTGTCATGATTGGCAAGACAATGGTCCCAATCACATGCAGAATTAGCCGCGCAATAGGCACGAATGACGAGCAGATTGTAAGGGAGTGATCACACAGGAACATCTGGCAAGTGTCGCACACCCGTCGGCAACCCGTTTTGCTCCACCGAAGAAGCAGAGTTTAAAAATACCAGGGAAAGTGTAGTATCAAATTGGTTTGCGACGGGCTGCAGACGGACTTCCCTGTGTGATCGTTCCGGCGTGCTCCCATTGCGTCAATGATCCCTCGTTGAAGCGCACCGGAAACATGAGGCGAAGGAAAAAACCTACACTACGTCCCCCTGCCACTGCTTCTGATCATGCTGTGGCGGGTCAAATTGATACGGCACAAAAAGCCTCACTCCCCCCCCCCCGCATTATCTGGCACGTGTGACCGCACTCAATGATCTTTTTTAAAATTTGCCTTTCCCTATTTGTTGTGCTAGCGGCAAAGAGGATGTGAATTCCTGGGATGTTATTTGCAGGGGGGGGATGACATTCCAAGGCACTTGACCTAAAGACCACTTCTGGAATTGTCCTCTCCACAGGATGTCCATCATCTTGGCTGAACACCCCCATCCCATCACTCTTCACAGCAAATCCAGCTCCCCACTCCCTATTAGCGGCAAGCATCCCACGTTCTTGCAACAGGCCAAGGAGTTCTTCCCTGCAGCGCAGTGGCCTCCACTCAGTAGGAAAAAATGCCAGCTATGAGGGTTTGGTTCGGTGCCATAATGAGCCTGTGTGCAACTCAGCAGAAAGTGGGCACTGCCGGGGGGGGGGGACTTTCTTGAAATATGGGACTGGCCAGTCAGTACCAGCAACACGGGGGAGAGAAAGAGGAGGACAGACCAGGAATCTGACTAACAGCCAAATGTTTCTCTTTGTTTTCAAGAAAAGGCAAGTGAGGTGACTCTTGACGCTGCGCTCACGAAGACAACGCCAAGAGAGCAGCTGGGATCCTTCTTTGGCCTCTCCAGGCTTCATTCCTTCCACGCTTGGATCTTCACATTTTTTGCAGATTTCAGGAAGATTTTTATCCGAACATGTCAAGGACCAATCGGATGAACTCTCAGATCTCAAGCCTCTCCTTACAGACAGCTACTTGTATTAAACTTGCACTCAGTGTCTCTGAAATCTTTCCAGGAAAATACAAGAGGATTTCTGGCAAAGAAACTTTCAGAAAGCCCTGAAAGGAATGTTTTGCAAATACATGGAGGGTATTTGGAGAGATTAAGAGGGGGGAGGGGTTCAAAGCATACCACTGGGTATGGAAACCCTTTTAACATTCTGCACATGCTCAAAGGCTATCCTTAATAACTGCTGACATGTTCTATGGCTGTGGTCTGCTTTTTGATTGATGTAGTGGTTAGGAGCATGGACTCTAATCTGAGAGAATCGGGTTTGATTCCCCACTCCTTCCCATACAGCTGCTGGAGTGACCTTGGGTCAGTCACAAGTTCTCTCAGAAATGTTCTCTCAAGTGCAGTTCTGGAAAGAGCTCTCTCAGCCCCACCTACCTCACAGGGTGTCTGTTGTGGGGAAGGGGAAGGAGCCTGTAGGCTACTCTGAGACTCCAAGTGAAGGGTGGAGTATAAATCCAATCTCCTCCTCCTTCTCCTCATCTTCTTCTTCCTCCTCTTCTTTGGGTGACCTGCAACTCAGATTTGATCAACAATTGGTTCTTTGATTGATTGAACAATTTTTAAAAAATTATTAGCCGCTGTTCTCCCTTGCAGAACTCAAGGCAGCTTACAATATAAATAAAACATTATTTTTAAAAAACACAATAAAAACAAGTTATAAAACCCCTGAAAAGCCACAATTTAAAAACTTCAATTAGGACTGCCAATAATAAAAGCTAAATCAATCAAAATGGAGTCCTAAATAAAACCGTCTTTGGCTGCCTCCTGAAGATGGACAGTGGGGGGTGTTAAATAGTGGGTTCCATGGATGAACACTCTCAGTCCAGTGATCAGAAGAAGAAGAAGAAGAAGAAGAGTTTAGATTTATACCCCGCCCGTCACTACCCAAAGGTGTCTCAGAGTGGCTTACAAACTCCTTTCCCTTCCCCTCCCCACAACAGACACCCTGTGAGGTGGGTGGGGCTGAGAGAGCTCTTGACAGAAACTTTTAAGTATGCAACTCAACAATGTTGTAAGTAACAAGTGAATCAGCTTTATTAAGAACGAGAACATCCGAAGATCACACAGCACTCAGACAACACACGACAGTGGAGCATAGCTCCCTTTTAAACAATCCCGGGCTGGTGTAGCCACGCCCTCACATAGTTAACAGCCAATAGTCATACAGAGATAACATTCAATCATTTATCTACCCTCCAGCACAGTCCTCTTACATTTGATTGGTTACGATCATACTTCAGCCAATGGTATTGTTGCAGATTAGAATCCTGGCTGAGGTTTCAAGCTTAACTTGTATTTAGATACGGTGAAGACACAACAGAAACTGCTCTTTTTCAAGGACAGCTCTTATCAGAATTACAGCTTGCCCAAGGTCATCCAGCCAGGTGCAAGTGGAGGAGTGGGGAATCAAACCCAATTCTCCCAGATTAGAGTCCGCGCACTTAACCACTACACCAAACTGGCTCTACTTTATGTAGTGATTTCAGCAAGAACAAGACTGTTGACCAGAGGCTCAGCTCGGTTATATTGCATGCAGTGGCCACACCCCAACACACCCCACTCCCAACGATAGGCTGTTTACAAAACTTTACATCTTGATTGGTTACTGCCAGAATCCTGTTGGTCTATTGCTATTCGGCTCTAAGCTCACCCTGTCTCTGGCAGCACAGTCCTGCAATGTTTCAGTCCCAATACATAACAGGGGGAGCAGACTGGGGAGGTTCTTCCGTAATTGTGGGTCTGCCACGGAAAAGACCCTCTCTTGTGTACCCGCCAGATGAGCCTCTTTCATTGGTAGGACAGTCAGGAGTAGGGCTGCCAACCTCCAGGTGGCAGAACTCAGTTCACCTGGAAAAAATGGATGCTTTGGAAGGTGGACTCTATGGCATGATACCCCATTGAAGTCCCTCCCCTCTCCAAACCCTGCCCTCCTCAGGCTCCACTCCCCCTCAAATCTCCTGATATTTCCCAGCCTGGAGCTGGCAACTCTAGTCAGGAGGGCATCTCCCTGCAACCTTAGCTCTTAATTAGGATCCAGCCCTCTGTCTCCACTTATGAACTCCTCACTCTGGGCTCCCCCTCTCCCTTGCAACACATCCCCATATCTCAGCTTAATCTTTTCAGAACAGAAGACCTGCCATTTGGCATTTAAGATGCTCGTGTTACATGCACATTAAGTGACCTTTGGCTCCCAAGACGCGGATGCATTTTCTAGCTGAACCAGCCCAGCATTTAAAGCTGTCAGTCTTCCCACCCCACATCAGGCTGCATCAGGCACTGGATGCTCCAGAGGTGCTGGCGCACTCATCTTATAGATGCACACAGTTAGTTGTCACAACACACCAAGCGTCTAGTGCTCACCTCCGCAAGGCATCATTCTCCGCTGTCTCTATGCTGACGCGGAGTTTCAATTCCATTACGAAAAGCTTATTCAGCTAGGTGACGGGGACATGGTTTCCCCCGTCCTTTCTGTGCAACTCTCCCCCCCCCCTTTCTGACCCAGCCCTGTGCTGAGGAACAGATTTATAATGGGGATGCTGAGTTGCACCTGGCAGTGGAATGCTCATGAGGGCCTAGCAACGCTACCTCACAGTGCTGCGTCAGCATGATGCTCCTGATTAGCTTGCTGTGCCGTTGCGGCATCGGAGGTTGCAACGTTCGGCAAGTAACAGCACTCATTCAAATGCACCCTCAACAGGTATTTCCCTGCCCAGCAGGTTCCAAGAGGCTGGTTCATACCTGCATATTTCACTCTCGACAACCGACAGCATCGAGTGGTAACTGGCTTGTGCAAATGAGCTTCTACTAATCAGAATTTCATTCCAACAACAACAGATAATCTGTCGTTGGAGTCTGTTTGCACATTCAGCTGTGATGTGTGGTACTGGGTCGGTTTGGGTTGTTGGTTTGTTGGTTTGTTTCTGCGTAGGTCTGTCTGTATTCATGTGGGTAAGATTGTTATCCATACTTTCTCCGAAGAGCTCTGGGTGGTATATATTGCTCTTTACTCCTCTGTTTTATCTTCACAACACCCCTGTGAGATAGGCAAGGCTGAGAGACTGTGATTGGCCCAAAATCACCCCACAAGCTTTTATTACAGAGTAGAGACTGGAATGCTAATCTCCCAGAGCACGGTCCAACATTCTAACCACTACACCATTGAAAACTTCGCTGAGGGGAGTTATTTTCACAGAGCAGCAAAAGAAAGAGGGAAATAACTCCTCCAACACTGTTTCCAGGTAGGAAATGGCTTGGGGAGGGGGACAGCAGGAACCTTCCTCCCCCATGTGATGTTCTGAGCCCGTTTGGCCTCCCCTTTATTTTTAAAAAGCCATTCCCCACAACTATTGTGTGGCTGTGGTAAACACAAGTTGGGTCCGGGGAACCTGGATCCAACTACTTAATAACCCAAACGTGTAGTTTGGTCCTAACCGTAGCTCTGTCATTACCATTACAGTCCAAACATGAAAGGGTTATTCTGTAAAACAGGTAGAATGGGAAATCTGAATTCCCTGAAGAAAAGGAATCATGGATTTTTGTTCACCTGATCCTCACATTATGGTGTAGTCCTTGTATTTTTTTAAAATTACTGACCTCTCCCCCTTTATTTCCTTCACTTCATGACTCTTTGACCCAGCTGTTTAACATTTATGTTTGAGGTCAGCACTTGACAAAGTGGGGTCTAGTCCATGAAAGCTTAGGCCAGAACAAACACTTCCTAGTTTTTATTGTGTCACAGGACTCGAGTTAATTTTTGCTGCAACAAACTAACACAGCTAGTCCTCGGAAATGGTATAGTGTAGTGTAGTGGTTAGTGCACCAGATTTGGACAAGAGCAGGGCTGCCAAGTGCCCCCAGGGGCTCCCAGGCAACGATTCCCTCCAGACCACCGCCTTAAAATGAGAAGCACCCACACGAGATGCTTGCAACCATTTGCAACTAGACTGGCTTCTCCACACAGGGCAGTATCCACTGATGTACAGATGTAGCCTATGAATTAGTTTCTCTGTCTATCTCAAGTCAGAGGATCCAGTCTTGCATCCTTAATGTCATGTTGTAGCTTGGCCCTGAATAGTTTAGGACAAATGACAGCTGGTGGATAAACCCCTCTGTCACTCCCCAAATGGCCGGTGCTTGGGAGGCAGCGGTCTGTGGGCAACTGGTGGAGTTCTACTGGCTGCAGAGGGACAGGGCACAGTTAAGATCCAAGGTCAGTCAGACCAGATATCACTGAAGGGACGAATGGTCTGCCTCTATCAAACTTGCATAGCCCAAAGGACTAGCTCAGTCTGCAAAGAAACCATAGACCTGAACTTACATATCTATTTGTCATCGGGTTAATAGACACATTCAGTCTAACTCTGCGTAAGCACAGTCCATCAGAACATAAGAGCCCTGCTGGATCAGACCACAGGTCCATCTATTCCAGCCTCCTGTTTTACACAGTAGCCAACAGGTTGCCCTGAGAAGCCAACACACAGGACATGGAGGCCAAGGCCACCCAGGAGCCACTCAACCAGGCACCCCAAGAAATGAACAGAGGACAGCAGGGCTTTTTTGTGGCCATACTCACTGGTACTGGGTGTGGCTATCCCAGCATCACTCATGTGGCAGAGTGAGGGACTGGGCTGGCCCAGTCCAAGCTTCCTTGTGCACCACAGCAAGGGACTGGACTTGCTTCATTCATGCAGTGCAGCAAGGGATGGGTCTAACTTGTACTCCCACCCTGCTTTGGGGGCAGGGGCAGAGGGCAGGGCCATTTTCTAAGGCCTTTTTTTTTCCCCTTCCCAGTCCATTCTGACCATGGCTAGTGCTAACTGATGGACATCTCCTCCATGAATCTGTCTAATCCCCTTCTAAAGCCATTTCACACTCACAGCCATCAGAGAGGGTGTACAGTCCAGTAAAACCGAGAATCTAAGAAAAACAGATTCACTTACAGAAATGCTATGGAAGGAAATAGTGGGCCCAAAAGAAAGCTTAACCCTGGGCATTTGTTAAAATTTGTGTAAAAAACAGCAAAAGAATTAAGGGAAGCAGCTAGACAAAATAACTGTGTCATAATAGGCAATTTTAACTACCCACGCATTGATTGGGTCAATAAGTGTTCGTCAGGAGAAAGAGATTGGATTTCGAGATACTCTCAATGATGGTGCCATGGAGCAGATAGTCACAGAACCTACTAGGGGGGAGGTGATCCTGGACTTGGTCCTAAGTAATGCTCAAGATCTGGTGAGAGATGTAAACGTGATAGCACCAGTTGGGAACAGTGACCATAATGCTATTAAGTTTAGCATTTATGTAAATAGACAGTTGCTCAAAAAGACCAACACCACCACATTTAACTTTCTAAGGGGTAAGTTCTCTCAGATGAGGGAGCTTGTGAAGAAGAAACTGAAAGGAAAGATAAGGAGGGTCAAATCCCTTTGGGAAGCTTGGAGACTACTGAAAACTACACTGCTGGAAGCTCAGATACAATGTATACCGCAGGTTACGAAAGGGTAATTAACACATGGAATTCACTGCCACAGGAAGTGGTGGCAGCTGCAATCATAGACAGCTTCAAGAGGAGATAGGATATGAAGCAAGGGTCCATCAGTAGCTATTAGCCACAAGGTATAAATGGAACACTGTGTCTGGGGCAGTGATGTATTCTTGGTGCTTGGGGGGCAACAGTGGGAGGGCTTAGGGCTCTGGCCCCACTGGTGGACCGCGTGATGGCACCTGGTTTTTGGACACAGTGTGACACAGAGCGTTGGACTGGATGGGCCATTAACCTGATCCAGCATGGCTTCTCTTATGTTCTTATGTACATCCAGTGGCAGTAAGTTCCATAAATTTAAATACCTGTCGAGTAAAGAAGTACACGTCTCTGTCTCTATTTTACACTGATGGTTTTGCATGGCAAAGTTCTGGTAAAGCAGAAAAGCAAATTGGTGAAGCATCAATCAAGCAACTTCCATTAGCTAACTGAAACCTCCATATGCAGAAGCAGATAGGGCTGAGCAACAGAAGATGACTGGCTTGTCCTGTTTGAGCATCCCATAGATATCTGGCTGGCTGCTTTCATTAGTTAATGTAGGACATTTGTAACCTGCTTTTATCTAACGCAAGATAGAATGTGGGAGACTGGATGGACAAGTTGATGCTCTTTATATGGCAGAACATTCCTTAATTTTCAAATTTTCTATCAATCAAGACAAAGAGAAGAGATCCCTAAAATCTACTCTATGTTCAGGATTTTTCCCTTGCAGTTAATTGTTTTTAAAGCAACAAAGCCCAATCTAGTCCAGTCTTGTCAGATCTTGGAAACTAAGCAGGGTTGGTCCTGGCAAGTCTTTGGAAGGAAGACCACCAAGGAATACCAGGGTCGTAATGCCGAGGAAAGGCATGGCAAACCACCTCTGAACGTGTCTGGCCTTGAAAAGGCTATGGGGTCTCCATGAGTCAGCTGTGACTTGACAGCACTTTCCACCACCAAAATCCAAATGGACCACAAAAATAAAACCACATTTTTGTTTACTGATGGTCTCAGCCATGCATGCATTTCAGTATGTTAGCCCAGGAATATGCAGTCTAAAATGCCATCCACTTCCAAAAACAAATTCCAATGAAGTCATGACTCTGCACCAAATCACTTTTCCTTGTGCCTTGCCAGGTAAGGTAATCTTGCCCCTGTATTTATCATGATGAGAATTAGACCTCCTGTTCTTTCCAGTTCCCGGAAAGATATGGATAATTTTTCGCTGAAGTCAAGGGCATTATCACTTGTGTGTGCACAGCTAATCTGCAGTGAGTGCAAAACCAAAGAACTAATTAGGAATGCTGACCAAGTGATTTCCCTCCAAAGTGAATTCTCATATGCTATTTACGCAACTACATCAAAGCAGATGAGGATTTGCATACAACTCTATGCAATTGGCAACATAGAAATATGAATGGAACCTGACCTGGGAAGACTGCTGGAGTAACTTCTGCAGAGGAGCACGGGGGGGGGGGGGGATTAAAAACTCAGAAAGATAATACAAGTATTCTGGAGCAGACTGCAAACGTCCCATGATACTATAGCATTGCACCCCCTATAATTAAATGGATATGTTTTGAGTCATCTGAACCGTAGTTTTTATATTATTCGATTAGATTTATAATGTATTTTGTATTTGTATAATGTATTTTGTAATTTGCATTTGTATAATGTATTTTGAGCTGTGGTGGCTCAAGTGGTTAAGACGCTGAGCTGCATGCTGTGGAAGGTTGGTAGTTCAGCAGTTCAAGACCCGAGTGTGCCGCTTGACGGAGTGAGCTCCCGTCTCTAGTTCCAGCTCCTGCCAACCTAGCAGTTCAAAATATAGAAATTGTAAGTAGATAAATAGGTACCACTTCAGTGGGAACAGTGTTCCGTGCACCTTGGTGTTTAGTCATGCCGGCCACGTGACCATGGAAATGTCTTCGGACAGCGCTGGCTCTTCGGCTTTGAAACGGAGATGAGCACCGCAACCCTAGAGTCAGATTTGACTGGCTTTCGAGCAAGGGAACCTTTACCTTTACCTATTTTGTAATATAGGTTTTTATTATGATGCATGTTGTTTTGGAAGCATGTATATCAAAAAGGGGCTAACATAGTTTAATAAATAAATACTGAACCCACCAAAAATTACAATTCAAATAAGAAAATTTCCCACTTCACAAACTGTAACATCAAGATGGTACCTGATGAGGGGAATTCTGCTTCTCAGAAGCTTACATGTAGGGTGGCCAAGTCTGGCTTGGGAAATACCAGGAGATTTGGGGGGTGGAGCCGGGGGAGGGAGGGATTTGGGGAGGACAGGGATCTCAGTGGGTCGTAATTCCATAGGTTCTCCAAAGCTGCTATTTTCTCCAGGGGAACTGATCTCTGTTGCCTGGAGATGAGTTTTAATTCCAGGAGATCTGCAAGCCCCACCTGGAGGTTGGCAACTCTACTTATACCCCCAAATCTTGTTGGTCTCTAAGGTGCTACTGGGCTTGAATCTAGCTCTTCTGCTGCAGACCAACACTGCTACTCTCTGAAACTATGTCACCAGAAGCCGCTGGCACAGTGTTTGTTTTGCAGTGATGGCTTTGTCGAGCCAATGATCTTGAAAGACCTGGATCCCCAAAGATGCACATCGTTCTACCATGAAGAGACTACACGGGACCTCTTCCTGGCCAATGGCCCATCCAGTCCAACACTCTGTCACACAGTGGCCAAAGATACCAGGTGCCATCAGGAGGTCCACCCGTTGGGCCAGGACACTAGAAGCCCTGCCACTGTTGCCTGGAAGACAAAATTGGAATGGCCTATCGAAGTTTCTGCATGGGGATGCTCAACCATCCACTGGCTTGGCTTGCATTCTGTTCGCTAGCAGTGAGTTTGGAAGTCTATTTTTCCATCAGTCTTTCAGGCATCAGCAAGCAGGTTGAGCCAAACAGTAGAGCAGCTGTGGTGGCTCAAGTGGTTAAGACGCTGAACTGCAGGCTGTGGAAGGTCGATAGTTCAGCAGTCCGAGACCCAAGTGTGCTCCATGACGGAGTGAGCTCCCATCTCTAGTTCCAGCTCCTGCCAACCTAGCAGTTTGAAAGCAAGAAATTGCAAGTAGATAAATAGGTATCACTTTGGTCTGTGCGCCTTGGTGTTTAGTCATGCCGGCCACATGACCACGGAAATGTCTTCGGACAGCGCTGGCTCTTCGGCTTTGAAATGGAGATGAGCACCGCAACCCTAGAGTCGGATTCAACTGGCTTTCGAGCAAGGGAAACTTTACCTTTACCTTTATCCAAACAGTACAATAGAGTAAAGTGAAATCTGCGTGGGTTCATGCCTGGGCACACAGCCTGATGAGGGTTCTAATTTCCCCTCTCCCCAACAAACTACATGCCGCTCAGCAAAAAAATGTGTTAAATAATGAGCTGGCGTGGTGCAGTGGTTTAGAGGGCCAGGCTAGGACCTGGGACAACCTGGCTCAAATCCCAACTCTGCCACAGAAGCTCGCTGAGTGACCTTGATCCCACCACAATCTCTCAGCCTTACTTACCCCACAAGGTTGTTGTTGTGAAGATAAAGTAGAAGAGGAGATAACGATGTGATAGACCACTTTGGGTCCCCATGAGTGAGAAAAGCAGGACGTAAATAAAAAATAAGCATCAGTCAGCCAAGGATTGTAAAAACTGTATTTAGAAGAAGAAGAAGTATTGATGTTCATTTGAGTCTGTGTTGTCACAGCCTTATGTGAAGCTTAGTTCCCCTCCAGTGTCGTGTAATTACATGACCCAGCCATCCAGGGCCTTGTAGAAGAATCAGTCTCTCCTACTGTGCAGATGCAAAGGAAATGAAAATTCACTACACAAGGAAACAGAATTCTACCATCACTATTACTGCACAGCTGCAAGGCAGTTTGGTACATAAGAACATAAGAGAAGCCAATGTTGGATCAGGCCAAAGCCCACCTACCTAAGCGATTATGATTGTACTTAGTGTTTTTGCTTAGGGGGGAGGGATTTGTTATGTATTGAGATGTATATAACTGCTATGTGAATGTAAATACTGATATGTGAATTGCCTGATTGAGATGCCATGCTGAGCTTCATCCTGGGCTAGGATCCTAATGTAACCAATAGGTGCCCTAGCCCAGAGAGTGTCAACCAATCACGCAGTAAAGCGGGACCGCTTGTGATTGGACGTTATTGCTTCAACCTCATAGGTTGTTATTTGTACAGAGGGTGTGGCTACACTAGCCGGGAATGTTTAAAAGCAGGCCAGCTTCTGTGTAAAGCTGTCCTGGCTGACTGATCGTTGTACCGAGTTCGGAGAAGTAACAGAGCTGAAGAATAAACCGCAATTCTTGCTGAATCACTCTCCGACTTCTTTGTTAAGCGCACGACTTAACAGTTCATTTAAGTCTGTGTTGTCACGGCCTTATGTGAAGCTTAGGTCCCCTCCCATGCCGTGTAATTACATGACCCAGCCATCCAGGGCCTTGTAGAAGAATCAGTCTCTCCTACTGTGCAGATGCAAAGGAAATCAAAATTCACTACACAAGGAAACAGAATTCTACCATCACTATTACTGCACAGCTGCAAGGCAGTTTGGTAGCTGTTTGACTTAGTAAGTTAAACAGAAAGGGGCTTGGCTCACGAGAGATCGTGGCTGTCAAGCACAGTACGTTTGTCCGCTGAACATCCTTTTACCCATGAAATTCTGGGCATCTCTATTTTAGCATGGGATAGAAATTTTGTGTGATAACACACCTATTTGCAGAGACGGCCATTTGGTGTCTCTTTGCTGCTTGCGATGTTACTTCCCTGCTTGTTAATGAAACTGTTATGCCAAAGACTTTCAACATGGTCTTCACCCCTCTTATTTATTGGACTGCTTACCTCTCTGTGATCCACCACAATAACTCCGCTCATTGTCAGCAGAGGGTTCTGCAGCTGCCAACCTACAAATGGGCAAAATCCACAGCTGCCTGTACACGTGCTTTCTCCACTGTGGCTCCCACCTTGTGGAACGGCCTGCCCGAGGAGGTCAGGAAAGCTCCCTCTCTCCAGGCCTTCTGCAAACTGTGCAAAACTGAACTATTCAAGACGGCTTTTCTCTGCAAGCAATAAGGCTGCACAGTACATAAATGGTTTCACAGACTTACTTGGAAAAATAATTGGGACTTGTGGTCTTTCCCACTGTATATGGTGTATTGTAAGTAGGAGTCTATTATAGCATTTCTGTACCCCTTAAAGTGTCCTGTTAATACTGGTGCTGTGCTCCTGTTCTTTCTGGTGGTTCCAGTCTTCTAACATCCTAACGCATTAGTTGTTGAATATCCCATTTTGTCGACTGATGGACTATAAATAACGTAAATAAATAAATGTAATAAAATAAATAAGCAAGGTTCTGTGTACCTCTCTTTCCACTTTTGCTTGGACATGGGACCTTCCGTGTGTGGATGTCTTGCTGAAAAACAGGGCTTGCACTCTGACAGTCAAAACACAGGAGAATCAGATCCCCCAAATGTAGTGTAGCTACAAAAAGCAGGCAGGGAGGAGGCTTATTTTAAAATATTTCTTTATTTAGTACATTTCACCCCCACCCTTCATCTAAAGGCTCTGTCATCTACTTTTATTCTCAAATATATTTCTTTGAGGAGCTGCGGTGGATCAAGTGGTTAAGACGCTGAACTGCAGGCTGTGGAAGGTCAGTAGTTCAGCAGTTCGAGACCCAAGTGTGCTGCAAGACGGAGTGAGCTCCTGTCTCTAGTTCCAGCTCCTGCCAGCCTAGCAGTTCGAAAGCAAGAAATTGCAAGTAGATAAATAGGGACCACTTCGGTGGGAAGGTAACAGCGTTCCGTGCGCCTTGGTGTTTAGTCATGCCGGCCACATGACCACGGAAACGTCTTCGGACAGCGCTGGCTCTTCGGCTTTGAAACTGAGATGAGCACCGCAACCCTAGAGTCGGATTCGACTGGCTTTCGAGCAAGGGAACCTTTACCTTTACTTTATATTTCTTTGATTAGTACATTTAGTCCCTTCCTCTCCCCATAACAGGCACCTTGTGCGGTAGGTTAGGCTGAGAGAGTTCTGACTGGCCCAAGGACACCCAGCTGGCTGCATGTGGAGGAGGAGTGAGGAATCAAACCCGGTTCTCCAGATCAGAGGCCACCGCTCTGAACCACTACACCAGGCTGGCTCTGCATTTATCACCAAGGAGAACATCCACCGCAGCTCATGAACTATACAATAACTTAATCCCAGACTGCAGAGTTAAACCTGGCAAGCTCCAACTAACTTGACAGACCTCTGATCCTTGTGTATATAACCGCACATATGGGACATGTTAGCAACACAGCGGTCACACAATCTACTAAATAATGTGCACCAGGGGAGGGGGAGAAATTGCTCTTACAAAGTTCCCTTTGCAACTGAGTACTTACAGCTGTTGGCTGCTGATTCTGAGCGAGAGGCAGCAACGACGGAAAGGGTCCATAAGGACAACGAGACGAGGAATATCACTGGAGAGTGGAGCAGGGACACCAGACAGCCGTTTCTTTCCAGGGCCGGCGTCAGCTGCTGGTGTTCAGAGCTTCTGGTAGGGCCCACTGCTCCTGATCCACCACCTGCTCCCTTGCTATCACCCCACCAGGTGTGCTCCCAGCTGCATGCACCACACAGCAT
>NW_015166458.1:221172-229961 GCF_001447785.1 Gekko japonicus | reverse complement strand
AATTGTGAGCAGTGGGAGGTCTTGCAAGCTGTCAGGGGCAGGACACACAGGCGCAAGGGAGGGTGGCAGGGAAGGAGGGCACAAGCAAGGGTCTGGCAGAGGAGGAGCCCTGGTAACCCTGCATCTTTACTATGCAATAGCATCACCAGCCGAACACTGACAACTGTAGGGGGCAGGCACATGCAAAATAGGTGTCACAGCAATGCCACAATGTCACTTCTGGCACAAACCCAGAAGTGACATCAGTGCACCGGCACAATGCTCTAGGATTCCACCAGAACTCTATGGCTTTACCACCCTATTATGGAATCATAACCGTATCAAGAAATGAGGATGGTGGGCAGTGGTGGGCTACAGTGCACACCTAGCTATCCTTCAAGATCAGTTTCAGAGGCTCTGCTTTGGGTGGCCCTGCCTTCAGAAGTTAGACAGAAAGTTAGCAGAGATAATGGCTTTTTCCATGGTGGCTGGCACCCCATTTATAGAATATTTCTTCATAAACAGCCTTAGGACACCAACTCTGTTGCCTTTTAAGTGCTAGGCAGACAGCTTTACCTTCCCCAGCCTTTGCTGATTACTGTTTTTTCTTGTTGCTTCTCATTCTGTAGTTATAACTGATTCTGGGCCACAGACACACAAATCTATTGAAGGGGGCTTAATGCAGCAGCTTATAAATATTTTAAATACATATATGTCTGTAGGAGAACACAAGACTACATGAAAGGGCCATGGCTCAGTGGTAGTCTGTTTTGCTTGTAGAAGGTCCCAGGTTCAAGTCCCTGCACCCCCAGTTGAAAAGAGAGAGATGAAAGATCTTACCTGAGACCCTGGGGAGCCACTGCTGTTGGAGAAACTGACATCATTTAAAAACTAGCATTGTCCCTCCAGTATTTGTCCATGTACATTCTAGATATTCTTCTCTCTTTGTGGCACTGGCATGTCTACAGGTTTCCTTTCAGAAGACTCCAGTGCTGATTTTCCTGCACATTTATGGTCTGCCCAATGCCACATGGCTCATAAGGGAAGCATTTCCCCCAAATCAATTGATCAAGTGACTTTGGGGGGGACTTTTTCCTTTCTCCTGTGACTTGGCTTCCTTACCAAAGTCCTCTGAAACTGTCATACTGAGGGCATCTTCCCATCTCTGGTTGTGGCACAGTATTGTCTAGACTGTGAGTGTTGGTAGTCGGGGGATGTGGGTATACGGTGCCACCCTGAAGCAAGGACTGTTCCCAGTAGCCTTTTGATCTCCTACAGCTGTATGGTTCCATATCTTTAGCAGTGAGTAAACAGAGGGAAGAGAAACTACATGTTGGCCTTTACATGAATCCAGATGTTTTTATTGGACACGATACTCCATTTTTCTTAGAGTTTGATCAGGATGTTGCTTGTTGCCTTGGAACTGAAACAGATGTAACTACTCTGGGAAAAGAGAAGCCTGCAGCATTTTCACCTTGTTCTTTGCCATATACATTTTCTTCATCTCAACATCATAATAGCTTGAAGTCTGCCAGCATTTCCATTTCAAGGGCTCGAAATCAAGTGACAAAACTTGTTCTTGGCTTCTGTCGCTGAAACTCATCAGAAAGCTCTTATGCACGCTTCCCTCTTCCTCCCTTCCAATTAATTTCTGGCTCCATGTAAACCCCTATAAACTGTACCAATCCAAAATGAAGGCAGATATTCAAATGACATTAAGACATTCCCATTTCCAAAACTTTGGGAAACATTAGGCTAGAATTCTAGGCAGTAAACACACACACATGGAAATAAATATTTAGAACTGTCCAGCAGTCCTGTCTTAGAGAAGAGTTGAAATAAAAATTTCAATGTAACCAGAATCCACTGAATTTTTGAAAAACAGGCGTTGGCTGGCGAAATTTGATTGTGAGGTTCTCTGCGGAAATTTCCATGATTGAAATCTGTCAGCAGCATCTGAAAACTGTGAAACAAAATTATATTAAAATAGATCAAAAAGAAAGCAGAGTATTTGTCTGTTTAAAGAAGACAGGCTCTAAAATACCATTTCAACTGGGATTTGGGTGTCCTACAGGCACCCTGACCTGATTGGGCCAGGCTAGTCTAATTGCCTCATATCTCTGAAGCTAAGCTGGGTCCGCCCTGGCTAGTATTTAGGTGGGAGACCAGCAAAGAATACCAGAGTCATGACAGGGAGGCAGGCAATGGCAAGCCACCTCTGAGTGTCTTTTGCCTTAAAAACCCTATGGGATCCCCATAAGTCAGCTGTGACTTGATGGGGGGAAACAAAAACCCAAGTGGTAAATGCAAGAGAGAAGTTCTTTTTCACCAGCAATGTTCAACTGGTGAAAGCTCTTGGTGCTGGGAGAGGCAACAGTGGGAGGGCTTCTAGTGCCCTGGCCCCACTGGTGGACCTCCTGATGACACCTGGTATTTTTGGCCACTGGGTGACAGAGTGTCGGGCTGGATGGGCCACTGGATTTTCTTATGTTATGTTCTTAATTGGTCACAAAATATTTTGGAAATGAAAGAGCAGAGAAAGAAGTAGGATAGAGAGATGGAGGAAGAGGGAAATGGACAATGAGAAAGAGAGGTAAAAAGACACTAAGGCCTCGGTCACACAGGAGGATTTGCCCCGCGAAACGGACGGGTTGAGGGCGGATTAAACCGGCGCGATCAGATGCCAACATCTGGCAAGCATCGCGCACCCGCCCCCAACCCATCCCTTCCAGCTGAAGATACCAGCAAAACACTACTACCTACTTGGAAACGTGCAGCATGGGCAGCCGTGTGATCGCCGACGCGCCCGGTTGCGCGCCCAGTCTGTGGGAACCAGGCAAAACATCAGACAAAACACAGGTGCAGCAGTCATGAGAAAAGCAATAGGCAAGCATTGCAGTATCTTCTCCCCCACACAACCTCCAGCAGTTATCTTTTGCATTCCAACGCAGGAGCAGGATGATAGAAACCAACAGGGAAAGGATATGTACACAGAGGTCACAGAAAACAGAATGACAGCTTGCTGACAGTGCCCCACAGATGCACCTTCTGCACCTTCCCCTTCCCTCATTATTAATCAATGTCTCCTCCAGCCCTGTCTTATTCATACAGCTATAGCTGGAGCTGAAATGAATCCTGCACATGTTCCAAATTCAGCTATTTTGCATGTGAAATTGTTGCTGTTAGTTTACTGGGCAACATATGATCAAAGTGGAATCTAAGACTTGTTAACATTTCATTGCTTTCATCTTGATGCATCAAATATGAAAGTTCAACGGTCCATTAGTGTGTAATGCAAAATGCTATTGCACATCAGTAAATACAACCAGATACTAATGGCATGCATTCTACCACTGCATGTACAGAATGCAGAGCTTTCTTGCCTTTTACTCCATTCCTGAAGCCCCTTCCAACCTCCAGAAAGATCATTCCTCAAGTTGCAGGACACAAGGGGAAGAATAGTTACACAGGTGGTGGGCAGGCTGGAGTGAGGAAAGAAAGTAAAATGGAACTGCCTTCTTCCACAAGCTCAGTCCCACTGAGGAACAGGGCCAGTTTCATCCCCTTGTCCCTCCCTCCTCACTCTAGCCCATGAACCTTCCCCGCTCTACCTCTGCATGGATCCCACATTGGAAAGCCCTGCAGGGACAGAGGCAAACGCAGGAAGAATCTAGAACAAAGTTTGAGTTCAGTGGCACCTTTAAGAGTGCACTTTTTCCAAGTCTCATTTAGCGGGTCATGACTGCAGCCATGAAATTAAAAGACGCCTGCTCCTTGGGAAGAAAGCTGTGGCAAACCTAGACAGCATAATAAAAAGTAGAGACATCACCCTGCCAACAAAAGTCCATATGGTCAAACCGATGGCATTCCCAGTAGTCATGTATGGCTGCGAGAGTTGGACCATAAGGAAGGCTGAGTGCCGAAGAATAAATGCTTTCGAATTATGGTGCTGGAGAAGACTCTTGAGAGTCCCTTGGACTGCAAGGCGTTCAAATCAGTCAATCCTAAAAGAAATCAACCCTGATTGTTCCCTGGAAGGCCAGATACTGAAGCTGAAGCTCAAATACTTTGGCCACCAAATGAGAATGGAGCACTCACTGGAGAAGACCCTGATTCTGGGAGGGACTGAAGGTAAAAGAAGAAGAGGACGGCAAAGGATGAGATGATTAGGCAGTGTTATCGATGCAGCGAACATGAAATTGAGCAAACTCCGGAGGATGACGGAGGACAGGAGGGCCTGGCATGATGTCGTCCATGGAGTCACGAAGAGTTGGACTCAGCTGCGTGACTGAACAACAACAACTGTCTAGACAAGGCCCAAGTTATTCTGTCGAATAAGTAGACTGGGTAGTTTTCACATTCTGTTCCTGAAAGCCTCCCTGTTCACTGATGTACGTGCCTGGGAAAAGGAAGGAACTCCATCTAGCTGTCTGAACTGTCCCATGACGGAATGATTTTTGGAATGCGGACGGTGCTCAAGAACCATTTCTCTTACTTTTACAAGTGTGATGGACTCATCTACTGGGTAGGATTCCTGAAAAATAACTATATCACATCCATAGAAAACCCTTTAGATTTAGTGCATGATTTCTTGTTTTGACCTGAAGCGTACTGCTGAGATTGTGCAATCCTGATGACAAAAAGTCGGTCTGTTTCACATGTTCTTTCTATCCTTCCTAATGGACTATCAAATAAAGGACTTTGGCTGATTTGCAAAAGAAGACAATTTCTATCACCCTCATCTTCCTGTTAGATATACCACATACTTCACGGAGTACAATAATGTAAGAAAACTAGGCATAATACCCTTATCATTAATATAGTGTTATGCTTGCATTGAGCAGGGGGCTGGAATAGGGGTCTATAGGCCTCTTTTGACCCTATAATTCTATGTATCTTTTATCTATTTGCATATGTGCTGTGAAGTCACAACTGACTTATGGTGACCCCAACAAGGGGCTCTCAAGGCAAGTGAGAAGCCGAGGTGGTTTGCCAGTGCCTCCCTCTGCAGAGTCTTTCTTGGTATCCCCCCCATTCCACATCCCCTATTTACCATGTTTATATCCTTCAAATACAATGAAGCCCAGGCAAGTTGCAATACAAACTCCAGGAAGAACAAAGTTTAAGTCCAGTGGCACCTTTAAGACCAATGAAGTTTATACCCAGAATTAAACTTTGTTGATCTTAAAAGTGCCACTGGACTCAGACTTTGCTCTATTGCTTCAGACCCACATGGCTACCCTCCGGAATCAAACGCCAGAAAAGTTACAGCAACAAATTCACCCAAACAACAGCAAATTCAATAAAACAACAGCGTTCTTGTGCCCCCAATCCAACAAGGCAGATCTGTGTACAGGAGTGCTAGAATAATATCCCTTCTCACAGTCTGCATTGCTTTTCTTATATGGGGACCAGCCTGAACAGACATCTGGCATGCCAATTTTTATCTTCCATTCAGTTTCACCCCTCCATCCAAAGAGATCAGGGATGCATACATTACTCTCCTCTCATCCATTTTTTCCTTACAAGAGCATCAGTGGGATGGGTAGACTGACCTGTCTAAGGTCATTCACCGTGCCATTCTAAGCAGGGTCAATGGGTTTGCAAGAGTGTTGATTCTGCTTAGGAATGCACTCGAAGTGAGCTTCATGGCTTCTGAAGAGCTCAGGGCAGTTTGCATGGTTCTCCCCCCCCCCTCCTCCTCCTCCTCTATATTATCCCCACAATAACTTTGTGAGGTTGCTTAGGTCAAGGGAGAGTGCCTTGTCCATAGAGAGCTTCAGTGGCAGAGAGAGGCTCTGAAAGCAGGTCTCCCCCAAGTCACCACGTTCTGGGGAAGCAGATGGGAAGCAGATGGGTGTTGGAAACAGCACAGGGATTAAAGTTAGGCTGCACTGGAAGTGAGCTTCATGGCTTCTGAAGAGCTCAGGGCAGTTTGCATGGTTCTCCCCTCCTCCTCCTCTATTTTATCCTCACAATAACTTTGTGAGGTTGCTTAGGTCAAGGGAGAGTGCCTTGTCCATAGAGAGCTTCAGTGGCAGGGAGAGGCTCTGAAAGCAGGTCTCCCCCCAAGTCACCACACCGTTCTGGATCTCCATGAGGAAGCAGATGGGAGCTGGAAACAGCACAGGGATTAAAGTTAGGCTGCTTGGGGGGGGTCAACAGTGGGAGGGCTTCTAATGTCCTGGCCCCACTGCTGGACCTCCTGATGGCACTGGTATTTCTGGCCACTGTGTGACACAGAGTGTTGGACTGGATGGGCCTTTGGCCTGATCCAACATTGGCGTCTCTTATGTTCTTATGTTCTTATGTTCTTAATCCAATTCTATCCCACATTGTGCTTTTTAAAAAATGGAAAATTCCTTCCTACAGCTCGTGAAGTCGGGTCTACTTTGGTTTTCAAGTGAAAGACTAGTAGAACAGTTCCTGGGAGCCAGCCTGGTGTAATGGTTAAGAGTGGAAGACTGTAATCTGGAGAACCAAGTCTGATTCCCCACTCTTCCACACAATGCCTGCTGGGTGACCTTGGGCCAGTCACAGTTCTCTCAGAACTCTCTCAGCCTCACCTACCTCAAAAGGTACCTGTTGTGGGGAGGGGAAGAGAAAGCAATTATAAGCCATTTTGAGACTCCTTAGGGTAGAGAAAAGCAGGATATAAAAACCAGCTCTTCTTCTTCTTCCTGCATGGTTAAAAAAAATATTTTTTTAAACTTGAAGTCTTTAACTTCTTCCAAAATTGTCCTATGCCTGTGTGGAGAAGTTTCCAACTACAGTTTTGGATCAGATTTTTTCTTCTGCTTCCCAACTCAAAATGTTCAGATAAAGGAAAAGCTTTGATTTTTATTCAGAGACATCGCTTCCCCCTTGCTGCATTTATGAGCTGTGGAGGAGAAGTTCTGTCCCGTCGTTGCATGATAATTTTATTGTTATTTCCTCCATGTAGCTATAAATTATGCCATAAACGCTCCAACTTTGTAGGGACACCGGCTCTATGTCCAGTAGCAGCCATGACCCATTTTCTCAGCAGCGTTGCCAAATATGCTTATGAAGTTCTCAGAAGAATGTTAAATAAGTTTTGTTTGAAGTCAGACTAAGCTTAAAGCAACACAAAGCTGTGCAGTTTTTCATGTACTGTTGTTTAGGGGAATATCAATACAAAGGTCATCCTATCAGATATAAGAGCAGCTTCAATCCAGTAATGCAAAATCACAGAAGAAGAGGAGAAGGAGGAGGAGGAGGAGATTGGATTTATACCCCACTTTTATACCCTGCTTTTCTCTACCCTAAGGAGCCTCAAAGCGGCTTACAATCAGTGTTCCCTCTAAGCTGACTTAGTGTGAGCTAGCTCGCAGTTTTTTAGCCTCCAGCTCACACATTTTTGTCTTAGCTCAAGAAGAATGGCTCCAGAGCAGACTAATTTATGCAGTAGCTAAATAACTTGCTCACAATTTTAATGCCAGTAGCTCACAAAGTAGACATTTTGCTCACAGGATTCCACAGCTTAGAGGGAACAGTGCTTACAATCACCTTCCCTTCCTCTCCCTACAACAGAAACCCTGTGAGGTAGGTGGGATTGAGAAAGCTCTGAGAGAACTTGTGACTGACCCAAGGTCACGCCAGCAGCTGCATGTGGAGAAGTGGGGAATCAAATCTGGTTCTCCCATATTAGAGTCTGCGCTCCTAACCACTGCACCAAACTGGCTCTCATGTTAGTCATGTTAATCTGTTGCAAGTACAAAAGAAAGTGTCTTGGGCTGCCTAATCCCAAACATATTTATTGCTTCATAAACTGAGGCCCTAACTACTCATTTAGTTTTGCTGGATACATCCCCAGGTCAGGTCAGAAACATGTTCTAGGAGTTCCATGCTTCTCACCTGCACAGGGGGCAAACTTGGATTGGTAGCACAGCATTCAGGGAAACCTTCCCCCAATGCTGTTTTCCGAGGGACGCCAGCCTCCAGGTGGGACCTGGGGATCTCCCAGAATTACAGCTCATCACCAGACTACAGAGATCAGCTCCCCTGGATAAAATGGATGCTTTAGAGCGTGGACTCTATGGCACTGAACCCCACTGGGTCCCTGTCTTCCCCAGGCTCCATCCCAAAATCTCCAGGAGTTTCCCAGTCTGGTTCTGACCACCCAACCCCCCAACCCCTGCTGGTGGCCAGGGGTGATCTGGCGACCCTACGTTTTCCTGACCTCAAATTGTCCATAGGAGTGGCTATTAACCATGACCTGGGCTACACAGATAACTTTGTAGGGTAAACAGCTCCGAGTTGGGAAATGCCTGGAGATTTTGGGGGTGAAGCCTGAGGTGGATGGGATTTGGGGAGGGGAGGGACTTCAGTGGTGTACAATGCCATACAGTCCACCTTCTACGGGAGATTGTTAACAAGTCCCACCCTGAGGCACTTAAGGAGGCGATGGTCCGCCCTCTCCTAAAAAAACCAACTTTGGACCCGGCCGAATTGGCCAGCTATCGGCTGGTGTCTAACTTGCCCTATTTGGGCAAATTGATTGAGAGGGCGGTGGTGACACAGCTTCAGAGCTTTCTGGAGGATGCTTCTGTCCTGGATCCACTCCAGTCCGGCTTTCGCCCTGGCCATGGAACTGAGACGGCGCTGGTTGCTCTTACTGATGACCTCCGGAGGCATCTGGATCGAGGCAGTGTGGCGGCACTGGTGTTGTTGGATCTGTCGGCCGCGTTTGATACGGTCGACCACCAGTTGTTGGCCCACCGCCTCGCTGACGCGGGGATACGGGGGCTCGCTCTTCAATGGCTTGCCTCCTTTCTCCAAGGTCAGGGACA
>NW_015166458.1:210406-221061 GCF_001447785.1 Gekko japonicus | reverse complement strand
AGGAGGAGGAAGAAGCGGAGATTGGATTTATACCCCACTTTTCACTACCCAAAGGAGTGTCAGAGCTGGTTTTTATACCCTGCTTTTCTCTACCCTAAGGAGCCTCAAAGCGGCTTACAATCAGTGTTCTCTCTAAGCTGAGCTAGTGTGAGCTAGCTCACAGTTTTTTAGCCTCCAGCTCACACATTTTTGTCTTAGCTCAAGAAGAATGGCTCCAGAGCACACTAATTTATGCAGTAGCTAAATCACTTGCTCACAATTTTAATGCCAGTAGCTCACAAAGTAGACATTTTGCTCACATGATTCCACAGCTTAGAGGGAACAGTGCTTACAATCACCTTCCCTTCCTCTCCCTACAACAGAAACCCTGTGAGGTAGGTGGGACTGAGAGAGCTCTGAGAGAACTTGTGACTGACCCAAGGTCACGCCAGCAGCTGCATGTGGAGAAGTGGGGAGTCAAACCTGGTTCTCCCATATTAGAGTCCGCGCTCCTAACCACTACACCAAACTGGCTCTCATGTTAGTCATGTTAATCTGTTGCAAGTACAAAAGAAAGTGTCTTGGGCTGCCTAATCCCAAACATATTTATTGCTTCATAAACTGAGGCCCTAACTACTCATTTAGTTTTGCTGGATACATCCCCAGGTCAGGTCAGAAACATGTTCTAGGAGTTCCATGCTTCTCACCTGCACAGGGGGCCAACCTGGATTGGTAGCACAGCATTCAGGGAAACCTTCCCCCAGTGCTGTTTTCCGAGGGACGCCAGCCTCCAGGTGGGACCTGGGGATCTCCCAGAATTACAGCTCATCACCAGACTACAGAGATCAGCTCCCCTGGATAAAATGGACGCTTTAGAGCACGGACTCTGTGGCACTGAACCCCACTGAGGTCCCTGTCTTCCCCAGGCTCCATCCCAAAATCTCCAGGAGTTTCCCAGCCTGGTTCTGGCCACCCAACCCCTGCTGGTGGCCAGGGGGTGACCTGGCGACCCTACGTTTTCCTGACTTCGAATTGTCCATAGGAGTTGCTATTAACCATGAGCTGGGCTGTACCGATAACTTTGTAGGGTAAACAGCTCCGAGTTGGGAAATGCCTGGAGATTTTGGGGGTGAAGCCTGAGGTGGCTGGGATTTAGGGAGGGGAGGGACTCCAGTGGGGTACAATGCCATACAGTCCACCTTCTAAAGTGGCCATTTTCTCCAGGTGAACTGATCTCTGTTGCCTGGAGTTCAGTTGTAATCCCAAGAGATCTCGAGCCACCACCTAGAGGTTGTAAACTCTGCTAATACAGCTGCATATCAGTTTCCCCATCAGTTTCCCTTTCAGGTTGGGAAGAGGGCATGGGAGACGCCTATACCGACTCTCCTCATGGACTAGGGTTGCCAGACTCCAGGCGGGGCCTGGAGAGCTCCCACTTTTACAACTGATCTCCAGCTAACAGAAAATGGCTGCTTTGAAGGGTGGACTCCATGGCATTGTACCATGCTGAGGCCCCTCCCCTCCCCAAACCCCACCCTCTCCTGGATCCAGACCCCAAAGTCTCCAGGTATTTTCCAACTCAGACCTGGCAAGTGGCAACCCTATTGCAGACTATAATCCTGATCCAGATTGTGGATAGAGGTATACACGATCACACTAAGAATTTTTGTTTGTCATATTTTATTCTATATTTGTTCATTTAATTACTTGAAATATTTCTAGGTTGCCTCTAAGCTGAAGTTCCTGAGATGGTTAGTCGTACAAATGCCCCCCCCCCGCAAAAAAACGCTAACGATTCACTAAAAAAATCAGCAGTATCAACATAAAATAGTAGCACTAAAAAGAACTGAAAATATCAAAAGTAGCAACAGGTTTTAAGAACCACCAAAATGCGAAATCTAGAACTAATTATTGCCAAATGATGCATAAAGCTTCAAAGCGTAAGCAGCAGGCAAATTCCTGTAGGGAACAAAGCCATTCATGAGGTGCCATTACAGAAAAGGCCCTGTTGCTTTCCACTCTTCTATCCCTTATGTGTTTTCCTCACAATTTCTTGTGTGCTTCTTCCAAGCATATTCAACCTTCAATTTCACTTCAAAATTTAACTGTAGTAGAAACATGGTTCCAGCTCATCTCACCTTCTGCCCTATAGGTAAGGAGAACCTGAATTAGCCCTGCCTCCCAACAAAATGCCTCTCACTGCAGGTAGATGTGTGAAGGATGTGTGAAACCTCTAAGAATAATTTTACTAGATCTGAAAAAAATTTTGCTTCTCTCGTTACTCCAAATTTGTCTGGAAATGTCACTTTAGCTGAAAGTTGCTTATAATTCTAATTCTCAGCTAGGACTACTAAAATGGAGCCTGAAGTTCTTCTGGAATTACAGCAAGAGTTGCCAGGTCTCCCACTGACTCTTCTTGCTGCCACTTAGCTGGGGGGGCGGGGATGGGGAGGGAATGAGGAGCAATTGGTTTCATGTTGGCACCATTATGTGTCTTCCACTAAGACCCACAAGTGACATTATTGTATCAGATGAAGCTCTAGCATTTGCCCCCAACTTTATGGTTAAACCACAGAGTATTGGAGGCATGCTAGAGTGTTTGCCCCACACAAGGACATCCGGATGGCAGCACAACTGACATGACTCCATCACTACTAGTAGGGTTGCCAGGTCCCTCCCGGCGGTTGGCAGGGGATGGGGGGAACGTACCGAGAGTGGGAGGAAGGCCCAGCTGCTGTTGCAGTGATGTGTCTACATTACTTCCAATGTGACCCAGAAGTGACATCATCATGCAGTGCCATTGGGGCAATGCTCTAGTATTTGGGCACATACTCTGTGGTAAATTTGGCTTCTACCATAGAGTCTTTTGCCCAAATCAGAGCATCGCCCCAACGTCACAAATGTGATGGTGTCACTTCCAGGTCATGTCAGAAGTGACATAGACATGTTGCTGCAACATCAACTGGGCCTTGCTCTTTTTTCGGGTAAGTCCCCCCCCCGGCCCTGGTACGTATGCTGCAAAGAAACCCTTTCTGCTCCTTAACTCTTTGCATATTGATCCTGAATGAAAATCTAAACATCTGCAGCCATGTCAAGACTTCTGAGAGATCTTTAGCTTACCCAGGAAGACATTCCATCTGTCTGATCAGAGGTACCTTCCCAAGTGTTTGATGGAGGCGCCTGGAATTTAATAAGCATTGAAAATGAGATATGTCAGTTAGGCATCTCCATCTGAATAATCACTGTGATGCCTCATTTGTGCCAGTAAATTTGCTCACACCTTGTTTGGTTCCTCTTAAACTAGTGACGCAAGGCTGTGCCAGCTCTTTGAATGCCAGAGAAAACATGTCCACCAAGAAGACGGGGATTTCAAAGGACCCTTAAGCAGGAAAGAGTTATAGGATTATGATTCGGAGCCCAGAAAGCCAGAGGATCATGAAAACATATGATCCTGTTAGATAGGCTGGGTCTCGTTTTGTCTGCTGCTGCCCCAGTGTGGCATGGAGTGGTTGGTGAGATGCAATGCACCACAGAAAGCCGAACAACAACAACAAAAGGAGGATTATCATTGAGGGCAGAACTAAGTCTACGATCCTTTGAAGCTCGGATCTGGGCCCCAACCTTTCGATTCTGGGTCAAGACTTTATTCTCCATGGAGTCAAATTGATACTTACATCTATTGCAAGCAGACTCTTACCGAAGTCCGTGGAGCAAATTGGTTGAAAGTCGTATCCAGACTCTAGGAATCTCCCCTCATGACCTGGAAGAAGAAGAAGAAGAAGATGAAGAAGATGAAGAAGAAGAAGAAGAGGAGGAGGAGGAGGAGGAGGAGGAGGAAGAGGAAGAGGAAGAGGAAGAAGTGGAGGAGGAGGAAGAAGTGCAGGAGGAGGAGGAGGAGGAGATTGGATTTATACCCCGCCCTTCACGACCCAAGGGAGTCTCAGAGCAGTTTACAAACTCCTTTCCCTTCCCCTCCTCACAACAGACACCCTGTGAGGTAGGTGGGGCTGAGAGAGTTCTGACAGAAACTGCTCTTTTTCAAGAACAGCTGTGCCAGAACTATGGCTTGCCCAAGGTCATCCAGCAGGTGCAAGTGAAGGAATGAGGAATCAAACCCGGTTATCCCAGATTAGAGTCCGTGCACTTAACCACTACACCAAACTGGCTCTCAGCCTTCAGCTGTTCTCTCTTCAATCTTATGCTGTCTGGAAAAATTGGATACTAGAAGTACCGTGATAAGAGCATGTAGTCGTAGAGTATGCTCACCTTTATATTTAGGTTTAACGTTACTACAATCTCTTCCAGCCTATTTTGATTTCCTGACAGTTCCACGCTATAGACAATTATTTATGCTGGCTAGATTGAATGCTATTCTGTCAGGGGAGCTATCAGGATGTTTAAATAAGGTGCCTTACTCTGAGCGACTGTGCCAATATGGTTCTGTTATTTGCTTAACGATGCAAGAGATAGTTGGATAAAACCCTATATCCAGGACTCTAGATATGAACTGGATCATTTGAGGTTTCTTTTAGCAGGGGTGGATTTTAACATTACATGGTCAGTTGCCAAGTTCTTTTCTCAGTCGATTAAGATTAAAAAGCATTATTTTTTATATTATATAGACACATGTATACAACAAAAATTAAATAAATCTCCCCCCCCCTTTTTTTTAGTCATAAGGTGTGTTCAGACGCGCCGTTTCAGCCGGCATAAACTGTACCGGTTGGAACCGGTGCAGTTTATGCCGTCTGAAACGCGATCACACTTATCTCCTGTCTGCGGAGCCCATCGTTGTATGCCCGTCCACACGCAGCGGGCATCGGCAGTTTGTTGGGTTTTTTTAACTCAGTTTGCGCATGCGCATAGGCAGCCATCCACAGAATGGTGATCTTTGCGCATGCGCAAAAAACCCCGTCTTACATTTAAAGACTTACCTTTAAAGTTTAAAGAGCAAAGTAGCCTCCCTGAGGTCCCGGACGCCTCCGAAATGCTAAACTAAGGCCCTTTTCTTTTTTAAAAAAACAAATGCCAGGGCGACCTTTAAAAAAACTGAAGTTGTTTCTCAACGGTGGAAAGCGATCAGATGGCGAGTACAGTGATTACAACCGTTGTACTCAGGATACCACCACTTGGGGACCTAGTGGCAGAGTACAACGGTTTAAAGGGCTTTGCAACAGTTAGGGACAAAAGGCAGATGTTCTACGTACACCGATTGCAACCGGCACCTGTACCGTTGCAAACGCCGCATCTGAATGCACCCTCAGTGTGACAGTGTTCAGAGCCGAATGGGCTGTAAGAGCCCATGATGGCTCTGTTCCAAAGGTTTTCTGTGCCCTGGCTATTGCACTCACGTTGACTCTAGAGATGACTCAGATCAGGCTCGAGATCTGGCGCAAGATGTACACATTGGTGCGCCGGTTGGGAACAGTGACCACAATGACCACAGTGCTACTAAGTTCAGCATTCATATTAATGGAAAGTTACCCCTAAAGTCCAAAAGTGTAATGTTTGGTTTCAAAAGAGGGAACTTCACAAAAATGAGCTCTCTGGGTCCTGACAGCATACTCCCAAGCTGTCTTAAGAGATCTCAAAGGGATCTGGGCTTGTCATCTTCTCCAGTCTGAATCTCAGCATTGACTGATTGATTCCTCTACTCTGAGGAGGTGTTTGTTCATCTTTTAATGTTACGCTGTGGGCATATGCAAATGGAGATAAGATGATAATAGACTGAATATGAGAGGTTTATTTACACCTATACATCAATATAAGTACAGGTATCCACAAATCTGGTTTACTTGTCCTATCCGATCAAGTAGTCTTTTGCTTACGAAAGCGCCAATCACAATATATCTGTCATGTGGCAATCCTAAACAGAGTCACGCTTCAATGGATTTAGAAGACCGTAACTCTGTTTAGGATTAGAAAAGAACAAGAGTCCAGAAGCACCTTAAAGACTGACAAAATATGTGGCAGGGTACAAGCTTTCATGAGTCACTGCTGTATCTGAAGAAGGGAGCAGTGCCTCATAAAAACTCATCCCCTGCCACAAATTTTGCTAGTCTTTGGTGTGTACTAAGGATGAGTCAGCCTCAACTAGCCCTGGGATCGGGTTGAGCTTGCATCCACAAACAATAGCTGGCTAGGATCCTAGAATGGACCAATAGAGAAACAAGGATCCTAGAATGGACCAATAGAGAAACAATGTAATGTAAATAGCCTATCGTTGGGAGTGGGGTGTGTTTGGGGTATGGTGTCTTGCATGCTTAAAAACCAGGCTTCTGCCAGGGATTTTCAGTCTTTTTTCTCCTTGCTGAAATCACTAATAAAAAGAGCTGATCACTATACTTGGGGTCTGTTCATCCATGGAACCCACTATTTAACAGTCTTTAAGGTGCTGCTGGACTCTTGCCCTTTTCTGCTGCTGCAGACAGACTAACACGGCTACTCATCTTAATCTATCTGCTTAAGATGTCACTGTTTTCAAGGTTTTGAATAACTGATGGGGGGTTTTACCACAAGAGATTGGCATAGCTACCCTTTGAGAGTGTGAAAACACTTGATAATCCTTCCTCTCGCTAAACACTCATCATACAAATGTTACCTGCTCTAGTTTTACTGGGCTTGTTTTAGAATCAGGTATGTCCAACAGGTAGATCGCGGAGGGGTCAGAGGTAGATCACCAGCCCCACTTGGTCTCCAGGTTTGCTGGACAGGTGTTTGGGGGTTTTTTGATTTCCAAACTTGAGAAGATGCAGTGAAGCTTGTACACTCCTGTTTCGGTTCAACTTATTTGTGTGAATCTGCATTTTCCCATCTGAAAATGACAAAGAGTACACAGCGTTCCAACATGACAGATGAACATCTCCAGGATTCCCTGAGACTGGCCCTCATGCAATATTCACCCAACTTCAAAAAGCTGGTGGATGAAATGCAGGCTCAGACGTCTCACTAATGAGCAAGAGTGAAGTTTTAAAGATTGTGCAAGATCAGCCTGGATCAATACTTGACCTACATTTAACGCAAATAACTCTGGATAAAAGTTAAAGAAAGTTATTGAGACAGTTAAAGAAAGTTATAACTCAATAAAAAATAAAAAATGTTCATAGTTCTTTCTGGATCTTCGTCTCCCCTGTTTTGTTTTTGCTTATTTTGCTTACCAGTAAATGACAGAAGGTGCATTATAGATGGGGGGGCGGTGGAAACCAACTTTAGTGGGTTAAAATCTAATTTGAAACTAATTTGAAACTTTATTTTCATGGTGGTAGATCACCGGCACTTTTGGCCCGAAAAAATAGATCACTACCTGTTCGAAGTTGGACGTGCATGTTTTAGATGGTGTTACTGATTCTCAGGATGGCCACACACTTCTTGATTATTACAGATAGAGCCTGGGAGCTGCTCTGGAATTAATAGAGCTTCAGAGTAATTAAGGGTGGCTGTCGTCTTTGATCTTCAGATGGGATCTTATGCAACAGCCTGACTGAAGTACCACTCATTTAACTTGCTAATATTCCACCTGGTGAGCGCAAGGCTTGTATTGGACTTCTTTTCTCATCTCCTGAGTACCTAAAGTTGCTCCCCAGTGATTTTATTATACAGCCAATAAGGGGCTTTACCATACTGTTATTTCTGTCACTTGTTTCCCCATATTTCTTTGGGGGTTTTCTTTTCCACATGTGTTGTACTCCCTCCAGTGGTCACTTTGATATTACATCACTGTATCTCCAGCTTATTTCCCTTGTCAGGGAGCGTATCCATATTCTCATGTTCCTGGCTTGTATGTTTTTGTTGCTTGGGGGGGGGGTGTCTGTTCCACATATGCTTTGCTTCCTCTAGTGGTCAATTTGATGTCATACAATCCACCTTCCAAAGCAGCCAGGAAAATGATACTGTGGAAAAGCCCAGGGAATACCTGCACGTTGTGCAGGGAAATAAGCCGGAGATACAGTGATGTAATATTGAAGGAATCACTAGAGGCAGAAAAACACATGTGGAAAAGAAAAAAAAAATGAAGCAATACACGCACACAAGCTGCAAAAATAAGAGTGCAAAAAAAGCCCAAGATCAGATGTTTATTTGTTGAAAAAGTGTGGGTGCACAGAAAAGCTCATACCTTGAATAAACCTTTGTTGATCTTAAAGGTGCCACTAGACTCTAAATTTGTTCCAATCTCACTGCAGATACAGTATAACCCTCAGGCAGTTGGTGGTCCACTACCAGCTATGGGAGATAACAATTTGTCTGCCCTGTATCCAGATAACTTGTTTTCATATAAGGTGTGGTATACTGATTATAAGGGGCCGCGGTGGCTCAGAGGTTAAGTTGCTGAGCTGCAGAGTGGAAGATCGGTTTGCTCAGCAGTTCAAGACCCTAGTGCAACGTGATGGAGTGAGCTCCTGTCTCTGGCCCCAACTCCTGCCAACCTAGCAGTTCGAAAGCAAGAAATTGCAAGTAGATAAACAGGTACCCCTTCGGTGGGAAAGTAACAGCATTCTGTGCAACTCGGTGTTCCATGACCATGGAAAAGTCTTCGGACAGCACTGGCTCTTCGGCTCGGAAACAGAGATGAGCACTGCCCCCTAGAGTTGGATTCGACTGGCTTTCAAGCAAGGGAAACCTTTACCTTTACCTTATAATGATTATAATTGTCCCTCTGTACTTACTGAACAGAATGAGAGTTGATGCTAATTAGGTTGCCAGCAAAGTCCCAAAACCAGATAGCATGATTTTTTAGATAGCATGAAGATGTTTAGAACTTGTATTTTTTAACTTTTGGGGAATGTAGAACTTGAAAATGTGGGCATACAGGGACAGGGCAGCACAGGTCTGAGATTTCCCCTCTCCCATCATTATGTGTTTGTCCTGAGAAAATACAACACACTCCAGAAACATTTTGGTATAACAAATTCTACTTTATTAAAGATACCATCTTGGCAAAACCTTCACTCAGCAGGTTCAGGCTGACGGGAAATTAACCTCCCCTTATCAAATGACTCAGAATAATCTCCCTGTAAAATTATCAGGTACTGTTTGTCCAAATCCTTCCAAGTTCTCAAAGGACTCCATATCTAACCGATTACTCATTTCTCTTCTGTGTAATTATTTTAGTCAAGCAGGTGAAGCATAATCGGAAACTCCACTTACATAGAAAAACACAAATTACTGCCACAGTGCCAAGTTATAGCCTCAGGAACAAATGTGTTCCTATGCTTTACAGCCAACCTGCTGTATTTCACTACTGCCCTCAGTGACACTTAACACACCACATTTGCAGTTAACTACATTATCGTGAAAATGGTTAGCACTGAACAATGATTCAAGTAATCAGAACCAACGGGTTGAAATTAAATCAGAAGAGTTTTCCGCTGAACATTAGGAAGAACTGCCTGACAGTTAGAGCAGTTCCTCAGTGAAACAGGCTTCCTTGGGAGGTGGTGAGCTCCCCTTTCTTTGGAGATTTTCAAACAAAGGCTAGATGGCCATCTGACAGCAGTGCAGATCATGAGAGGGAGGGCAGGAAGGGTTGCATCAGTGTTTAGTTCTTGTGGCCATTTCTGACATGCCCAGGGAAATGCTGATCGCCACTTTGGGGTCAGGGAAGCAATTTTTCTCCAGGCCAGTTTGACTGGAGATCCTGGCAGTGTGGCTGCTGAGCCCAGCAGCATCCTCTGCCGCCACCTGGCCCAGTGCAGGTCCCAGGCTATTGCACCACTGCCACCAGGCTCAGCATGGCTCCCAGACTGCCACACCACCGATGCCAGGCCCAACACGGTTTCTGGCCTGGTGAGCGACCGGACCTGAGGTAGGTGCATTCTCTGCACTTGTGCAGATAATGCTTTTTTATTTGGGGGGAAATTCAAAACCTCCACTTTGTTTTTTTAAGTCAGATTTTTCTGCAAACCTAGGGAGTCCCCTGAATTTGCAGAAAGAACTTTTTAGCCTTCATGTGGTGCAATCCATGGATTTAGCTGTCTACAGATGGGCGGCATAGGTGGCTAATAGTATACAGATTTACTTCATTTATGCCCTACTGTTCTTCCCAACGGGAATGCAAAGTGACTTCCAACTTTTCCCTGTCCTCCATTTTATCCTCACAACAATAACCCTGTGAGGTTGGTTAGGCTAAGAGAATATGTCTGGCCAGTTTCCATGGCAGAGTGTGGATTCAAATTTGGATGTCTTAGATCCTAGTCCTAGTCCAGCCAGTGTGGTGTAGTGATTAAGAGCAGCAGGTCTCTAATCTGAAGAAGTGGGTTTGATTCCCCACTCCTCCACATAAAGCCAGCTGGGGGATTTCCGGTCTATGGCGGCGCCCTGAGCAGACTCACCTCCTGGACCTCCGGGGGGGGTGAAAGCTGTGCACCAGTAGAAAGGAGGGGGGCGAGGAATCACTACCTCCCATGGAGCCTGGCTGAAAGGCTCCTAGCCAGGGGACTTTTGAGAAGTCGCCTCTTCGCCAGCTCAATGCTGGGGAATCGAGGCGCTTCTCCGTCCCGATGGTCCTCCTGCTGAGTGTCCGAATGGAAGAAGCGACGCTGACCGGGGCAAGCGCTGGAGGTCGAGTGGTTAAAACGGAGGCTAAACGAGGTCGTACGACCGAGAATGAACTGTGAGTCGGATTAAGGTGTATTTGCAATTCAAAAAGAAAGCTCCCTACCCCACGGACTAGAAAGTAA
>NW_015166458.1:204284-209488 GCF_001447785.1 Gekko japonicus | reverse complement strand
GCCAGTGGCGAGCTGGACTCGGGGTCTTCTGGAGAGGACTCTCTGTCTGAGAAAGGGGCAGCGGCTCCTAAAAGTCCTTATAAACTGCGGAAAAGACAGGATAAGAAAAAATGAAGGCTGAAGGACTCTGAATTGTGCCTTTGAAAATACTGTTGTTAATATTGAGATGCTTAGGGGTCTTTTTCCAACAGCTAAATTTAAGATTTAAAAGTTATATTAGTATATCTGACTAAGTTCATAAAATTGTTAGCGTTTTAAGGGATGGCATTATGTACAAGCTAATTTCATGATCTCCTCTCTTGGGTTTTTAGTTAGTAGCGGTTATCTTTTCTTTCTCCTTAAATGTAGTTCCCCTCCCCTATTTTCATTGTAGTTTGTACTCCTTATATAAAATGCAAATTAAAAAATCCCCTTCGGGGGTCCAAAAAAAAAATAAAGCCAGCTGGGGGACCTTGGGCCAGTCACGGTTCTCTCAGAACTTTCTCAGCCCCACCTGCTTCACAGGTGTCTGTTGTGGGGAGAGGAAGGGCATGCGATTGTAAGCCGCTCTGAGATTCCTTCAGGTAGTGAAAAGCGGTGTATAAAAACAATCTCTACTTCTTCCTTCTAACCACGACATCGTGCTAGCTCTCTATAATATAATATAATTAATACAATATAATATAGCAATATTGATCAGTGCAAAGATCACCCACGAAGCTTAACAAGATTTGGGACCCCCAAAGGCAGTGCATCATATCCAGACAGGTTTCATTTTAGAAACGAAGCACTGTCTGTTCTGTTCTTGTGTCTGTTCTATAATGCATTATTAATTCGCTGATGTACGGAGGGGGGTTTAAATTCACATGAACATGTAATACAGCTTTGTGCTGAGTCTCACCATTCAGTCTATCAAGCTCAGTACTGTCTGCTCTGACTAGCAGCAGGTCTCAGGGATCTTTCATAGTACCTATCGTTTTTGAACTGGAGATAGCAGGCATTGAACCTGGGCCCTTCTGCAAGCAACAAAGATGGTCTATCACTGAGCCACAGCCCCTACCCAATAAGAGGAGGGTGACAAGAAGGTAGTCCATATTGGAGTGAATTTGATTTTTTTCCCCAGTCAATTCCCCTTGCCAGCATATCCAAAAGGGTGGGGAACTAGAAATTATCCTTTATTGTACATAATACTTCCATGGTGATTTGATAATTGGATTAGTATGTTCTTTGAGTGGTAGAAAAAAGCTTGTCTCCTTCACATCCGCCTAGTCCTCTCTTAGACATATGATAATCCTACTTGTTCAATATTATTTCCTCTGTCTCCGATTCTTTCTCTCACCCACCATCTTATTTCCTTGCAGGCCACACACCTGCACAGAGAAATGCTAAACAAACAGGCAGCCCTAGAGTGTTATGAGATCTCAGAGTACGGAATGTACGGTATCTTCAAGATTTGACGGTGCAAGGGAGCTCTTTAATTGGACATGCCTCTTGCAAGTATAGCACTTGCTATACATCATGAATGATCTTTGGTTTCATTGTGAGGAACCTGAGTAGCTTGGCTTTAGTCAAAATCCTTGAGCTCCACCCTATGCCTAACACTGGATTAGATCAAAGGTTCATGCAGTCCAGTTTTTCATAGTGGCCAACTAGATAGAATCGCAGACTGACACTGTTTGCCCAAAGCCAGAGCACTCTCCCAGAGCCTCTTTCTAGATCCCATTGTATTTATTTCCACAACGGGCCTTATTTCTAGTCATAGAATAATAGAGTTGGAAGGGACCTCCAGGGTCATCTAGTCCAACCCCCTGCACAATGCAGGAAATTCACAAATACCTCCCCCATGCCCCCAGTGACCCCTGCTCTTTGCCCAGAAGATACCCCAAAGAGACCTGCAAGCAGGGAATGGAAGACAAAAGATTCCTACTTTTGTTTAAACCAGCAGCCTCATCATGCGTAATTCTTCCTATTATGTGGTTCTGTCCCAGTTTACTTAATAGTAAGTATGCATGAGATTGCAGCTAAAGCCATACAGTGGCCAAATGCAAACTTGCCCTGTGGGCGAACTCAAAGGAATCCAGTTGAGAATCTATTATCAGGTCATTTGCTTTGAATCTGTTGTTGGTGGGAAACGAAACCCACAGATTTGACTAAATTTTTCTTGCAAACGGACATGCAAGTAGCCCTAAAGTCATGTGTAGGATGTTCCCAGGCCAAAAAGGCTTTATTTACCTAGTTTATCAGTATTCATGGTCAGCCACTTCCCCTCTGTCCACAGTAGCCTTTCCAAACATAGCTCAAAGTCAAAAGTTTGAAGAGCAGTGTCATCACCCCCCTGATGCACTTTCCTGTTATCTTCTGTCTGAGAGCCAAATCCTCATCCTGCTACCCCAGATATGGTCAATCATTATTTCCTTAGCTCTCCGAGGCCTGGGACCCGTTGCCTACCAAAACACACACCGCCTCACCTAGCCAATACCTAAGGTTCCGTTTTATTTATCAGGATCCACTGGTGCCGGCTCTGTGTGTTTTTGAACCCAGGAGCTTAGTGGAGCTCCTTCAAATAAGGAGCAGGCAGGACCTGCGCGAACTGAAGATGGATGACTGGGTATGGGGTAGCAGCCGCGGCTCTTCACTGTCCAACAGAGAAGGAGAAGCTGAATGGGTATGTAATAGCAACTCTCCTCGGTACTACATCCTCTCCCACTGCTTGGGAGAGGGTGGGCCAATGGTGGTGGCAAGGAGAGGAGGAACTCTAGTTATCACACAGTATGGAAGAGGGCAAGCAAAAAAATGGCTGCTACTCCTCCTACTCACTGCTCTACTCACTCACCTACTCATGCCATTCCTCTGGGGGGAGCGAGGGACCACCACCCCCCCAGCACATCTTTCCTGCCGCTGCTCAGAGCAGCAGCATGAGAAGAAGAAAAATAAAAGCCATTGGGCCTATGGTGTGGGATCCGTTCCCAGAAGTGATGTCACACCTATCTGGAGTCACAGGAAAATCTAGGGTAAAACCATAGAGTTTCTGGCCGTTCCTAGGTAGGTATGACACCACTTCTGGTTTTTCCCTGAAGTGATGTCATGCCATTTAGGGTGTTCAGCCTTCTGGTGGGGCCTAAAGGTCTCCCCAAATTACAACTGATCTCCAGTTTACAGAGCTCAAATCACCCGGAGATATGGTTGCCAATCTCCAGGTGGTGATTGGAGATCTCCTGCTATTACAACTGATCTCCAGGCAACAGAGATCCGTTCACCTGGAGAAAATGGCTGCTTCGGAAGTTGGACTGTATGACATTATGCCCCCAAATCCGCCTTCCTCAGGCTCCACACCCAAAATCTCCAGGTATTTCCCAACCTGGAGCTGACAACCCTACCTAGAGAAAATGATAGCTTCGGACAATGGACCCTATGGCATTATACCCTGCTGAAGTCCCTCCACTCCCTATACCCCACCTTCTCCAGCCTCCATCCCCAAATCTCCAGGAATTTGCAAACCCAGAGCTGGCAACCCTAATGCTACTGCCAATGACCCACCATCATCCATGTTCTCCCTCTCCAGCCCGACCCTAATGCTACTGCCGATGACCACCATCATCCAGGTTCTCCCTCTCCAGCCCGGTCTCAACCAATGTTCCCTCTAAGCTGTACCTAGAGAAAATGATAGCTTCGGACAATGGACCCTATGGCATTATACCCTGCTGAAGTCCCTCCACTCCCTATACCCCACCTTCTCCAGCCTCCATCCCCAAATCTCCAGGAATTTGCAAACCCAGAGCTGGCAACCCTAATGCTACTGCCAATGACCCACCATCATCCATGTTCTCCCTCTCCAGCCCAGTCTCAACCCTAGTTCATCCTGTATCATAGTGAGAAAAGGTCAAGCAAACAGCAGGAACTTTAGCAACAGGCTGCCTAGGTAGATGATGAATCCCTGCCAAGACATGGATCCCGTCAATAACAAAAACAACCATGGTGTTATATTATGAAAATATATTTAGGCTTCAGTTCTGCGGTGAGTCTATTTCTTCCTCACATTATGAAAAGATATGCATATACACAATGGAAAATGCATATAAACCGTTTCACATAATTTTTTCCGAGTGTGCTGCATGGGTGATACTTGTTTGCATATCACTAGAAGGAGAGGAAAACAGTAAACAGTAAAAATGACCATGTGTATTATCACTAATACTTGTATAAAGACTCTATTATGCCCACTATAATGTTAATACAAATTGTTTCAGTGTTCATGTTATCCAAACTAGTTACTCCCTTTACACGGATCCCGGCAGATCCCAATCACACCGAGATGTGTTTCCAGCTCTCCTGTCACACAAGCAACAAGCCGGTCCAAAAATTATCACAAAGACACAGACTATTGCCCACCACACTACAGTAGTGATAGAATTTACTATTTAGAAACTTCCCCTTATATTTTACAATGTTAAAGACTGGAGTTTGTGGACTTGCCCTAAGATCCCATAATCAGAGGTCATTTCGGGGGGGATCGCGGGGGAACACAGTTCCCCCGGGTGAGGTGCAGGGGGGCACATGACAAAGCCCCACCCCCTGCTTCTGGCCGCCCCGCTTCCAGCCCTCATTCAGCCAGGAGGAGGCAAGAGGAGGGTAAGTTGCTTCCTCCCTGCCTCTCCCCACCCCTGCCTGCCTGGGGCCAGGGAGGGCCTTCGCGGGGCTTCCTTGCACTCCCGCCGGCCTTGCAGGTCCACCGCCCAGCCCCTCATGGGGCTTGGCAGTTGAGCTGCAAGGCCGGCACCAGCGGCCGGGACCTTTGGGGGCGGGGTGTGTGGCCTTATGACACACTTCCGGTGATGTCAGGGGGTGTGGCATATGCTAATGTTATGCTAATGAGTTCCCCTAGCTCTTTTTCTACGAAATGACCCCTGCCCATAACCATAGTTTCTTCTAGAACAAGGCTTAGAAGCCATTGTGAAAGATATGTTGCTGTCCATAATAAAGTTGTTTCAAATCATTGCTCATTCCTAAATGAATAATAAAGCCATGTTGAAAAGATATCTGGAAAGGCAGCATATCACTCCCTGGAATATCTCAAGTCTTGCTCTGTGGACCGAGAAATATTACAGCTATTGTAACCTGTTCTCACCACAGTCACACACAAATGTAGCAGTTGCTGCCTAGGGTTGCCAGATCAGGGTTGGGAGATACCTGGAGATTTGGGGGGTGGAGCCTGGGGAGGGCGGGGT
>NW_015166458.1:194765-199307 GCF_001447785.1 Gekko japonicus | reverse complement strand
GAGCATTTGTTCTGCATACAATGGGTCCCAGATCCAACCCTTGGCATCTCTAGGTAGTAGCTGAAGACCTCCCACTATTACAACTGATCTCCAGGCAACAGAGATCAGTTCCCCTGGAGAAAATGGCAGCTTTGGAAGGTGGGCTCTATGGCATTGAACCCCATTGGATTCCCTCCCTCCCCAAGCTCCCCCCTCCTCAAGCTCCACCCACAAAATCCCAACCCAGAGCTGGCAACTCTAAGTTTAAAAGATCAGGTAGTAGGTGATGTGAAACGCATCTTCCTGAGACCCTGGAGAGCTGCTGCCAGACATAGAAAACAGTGCTGATCTGACTCGGGACCAGTGTTCCCTCTAAGCTGAGTTAGTGTGAGCTGGCTCATAGTTTTTAAGCCTCTGGCTCACACATTTTTATCTTAGCTCAGGAAGGATGGCTCCCGAGCAAACTAATTTATGCAGTAGCCAAATGGCTCGCTCACAACTTTAATGCCAGTAGGTAACAAAGTAGAATTCTTGCTCACAAGTCTCCACAGCTTAGAGGGAACATTGCTCGGGACAAGGCAATTTCATGTGTTCCGAAAATGTCTATCTTGGAAAAAAGGTAGATGATGTCTTCATGAGGAAACTTTACTTTTCACAAGTTTCTTTACTTGTGAAGAAACTTGAAATAAAGCTCCTAGAAAACCCAGGCTTGTATTAGTTCAAGATGTTTACAGGCTATTTTGTCACCCCAAGCCTCCTGCTCTCAGGTTCCTCACGGACTTTCCCCCTTATCTGCTTCACTCTCACCCACCAGAAGAGAGATGTACTGAACTATCTTTATCTATAACCCATCCCTCTTTCAATACTGGCCAACAAACGGTGCATGCCCAATAGAGCCATCGAAATCTGACGAGATTTCCTCTCACAAGAGGATGGTGCTTCCACTTCTCGTGCCTCCCCCCCCCCCAAATACTTGATGGGAAAACGCCCCAGTTCAGTTAATAATGCAATAGTCAGGTCCAAGGGCAACTAGAATGATAAAAGGGTTGGAACACTTTCCTATGAGGAAAGGTTAAAGCACTTGGGGCTCTTTAGCTTGGACGGCTGAGGGGTGACATGACAGAGATTTACAAGATTATGCATGGGATAGAGCAGGTAGAGAAAAAAGTACTTTTCTCCCTTTCTCACAATACAAGAACATGTGGACACTCAATGAAATTACTGAGCAGTCAGGTTAGAATGGATAAAAGGAAGTCCTTCTTCACCCAAAGAGTGATTAACACATGGAATTCACTGCCACAGGAGGTGGTGGCAGCTACAAGCATGGACAGCTTCAAGAGGGAATTATGGAGAAGAGGTCCATCAGTGGCTATTAGCCACAAGGTATAGATAGGAACTCTCAGTCTGGGGCAAGTGATGTTCTGTATTCTTGGTGGTTGGGGGGGCAACAGTGGGAGGGCTTCTAGTGCCCTGGCCCCACTGCTGGACCTCCTGATGGCACCTGGTATTTTTGGCCACTGTGTGACAGAGTGTTGGACTGGACGGGCCATTGGCCTGATCCAACATTGACTTCTCTTATGTTCTTAATTACATCTCAGAACAAACATTCCTGAAGGATCCTAGCCTGACAGCTTTCTGTGTATGAACAGAGGGAATTCCACACAATGGGTTCTGCAAAAAAAGATGCTTTGCTCCTAATAGCTGCCAGACAGACCGGAGAAAGCAAAGACCTGAAGAACTTGGAAAAACAGAGCCCCTTCCTAATAAGGATAGAAATTGGTTTTAACCACCATCCTGTAATAATTATTGGAATTTCAATAATTTTAACTCTTCACTGATTGTATTTTTTAAAAATGTTGTAAACTGCCCTGAACTCACGTGCGGGGGAGGGCAGTCTATAAAGTAAATGAATAAATGAATAAATTAATAAATATAAATAATATATTGACAAACATGGGGAGCCTGGGAACATGTATTGGAAGTGCGCATGACCTGTAATGTTTCTGATACACGTGGTAACCATAGAGTCAGGGCAGCAGCACATATATTTGGCATGCTCATACACCCTTTGAAACATTTGAACCAAACACTGGATTTTTCAGCATTTTGGTTCATGCATACTGAAGCTGTATGTGCTTGCAAAATAAATGGCAACTGCACATACCACAAGCATTGCTGGTAGTGCATGCTTCCAGCACATGCAGTTGCCAGACTCCTAGTACACGTGGGTGTGTCATCTGAAAAGAGCTTTGATGAGTAATGAATCCGCTTACTTCATTTGTGGGTAGGGTTGCCATTTACCCACCAGCACTCCTGCAGCCAGCAGAGGGGAAAATAAACTCTAAAATTTCACAGTGGATGATGGTGAGATGTCACTTTAAAGAAAAACCCGGCAGCGACTAGGGATTGGCATGAACCTGCTCACAAACTAAAGTTCATGGTGAATTTTGGCAGGTTCATGATTCACAAAGGGAAGGGAAGCGAAATTCATGGCAGGTCAACTAGCATGAACTTTCCACAAACTTTCAAGCTGTTCATGGAGATTGGTTCCTGAATGGATATATTTCCAGAAAGACAGTCTCTGCTCAAACAAAATGTTTACCAAACTTCAAAGCAACAGGAGGGAGCAGAATTCTCCAGCCTTGGAAAGACTGCTGCCAGTTTCAAACTAGTCATGTCAGTTTGCCAGTGTTCCTTTCTTTCACAGAGCTTTCAAAATTCTACCTCCCTTGCTTGGATTTGTGACTCTGTGCTTTGAGATCAGTCATTTTAAGCTTGCAGTGCCAGTGGCACTGGGTTCTGCTGGGCACTCTGTGATTGTACTGGTCCCACTGGGCACTCTGTATGTTGTACTGGTTCTGTTGGGCTTGCAAAAATGTCCCTCTTGCTTGGATTGTGATTGAGCTGGCATTGCCACAATGACACTGGGTTCTGCTGGGCACTAGCACATTGCTCTGGTTCTGTTGGGCTTGCATAAAATATCTCCCCCAACTTCAGATTCTACTGCAGAGATTCTCTGGGTTGACCATAGTCCTTTTAGGTTTGCACTGCCACAGTGACACAGGTTCTGCTGGGCACATTGCACTGGTTCTGCCGGGCTTGCAAAAAAGCCCCACACCTTCAATTTCTACTGCAAAGATTCTCTGATTTTCTTCTGCTGGGCTTCTGTTGCCCTTACTTTTCTGCTGGGTTTTTTTTTCCTCCACTGGAAACAATGGAGGATGGAGGCACCTTCTTTGGGGGGGCATAATTCACCAAACCTGGTGGGTAGGTAGAGGAGAATCAGCCAGAGACCCTATGCGAGTTTGGTGTCTCTAGCACACTAGAGGGACATTCAACCACACCATGAACCTCACAAACCAAACTGGTTCATTTGGCTCTTTAAAATTTTGTGACGGTCTGTGCCCATCCTTAGAAGTGACACTAGTCCTCTCTAGGAATAACTGAAAACTCTATGGGCTTACCATAGAGATCCTGGCAATTCCTACTGAGGCATGACAGCACATTTGTGACATCACTGCTGGTTGCCCCCAGTGTCCTCACCCCTGATCTCATGTTGGTTTCTAGGTTGTGCCTGGCAACCCTGTTTGGGGGCATCTTGCACATCTCCCCTGTGCTAAGAGGGTGGATACATGCTGCAAGAATAGATTGAGGAATCTCAAAGTCGAATGGGCACACTTAAATGCAAGCAATAAAACCCCACGATGGCCCAATTTTCTGCTGAAAAGTAATGTGAGGCGAGATTATTTAGAATGGAGAAGTGGCAGGAGCCCATTTAATCTCTCCCTGCTCCTTTACTTTTCATCTCCCCCCCCCTTCCAGGTGCTCCTCTTTTACAGCATTTGAAATGTGTGTTTGCAAACACATTTGGGATTCTGTAGGTGTGGGGAGTGGGCTTTGGGGAAGCAGAGCTGGAAAGTGGGAGGGAGGGGAAGAGTTGCTTCTCTGGGCCAAATTGCTGCTTTGCAAGAAAGAATAACTGTTGGGCTTTTCTTATTTATAATACTTTCCCCAATCCTACTGTGGAATCAACAGTGCAGTCCTAAACAAAATCACACCCTAGAAGTCAGTGGCCTAATTCTTTGTGACATTACACTGAGTTTCAGCAATGCTGAATGCTGCAGCATGCTTTCAGACCATGCCATGCACAGATTTCTCTTTCGGGAAATAGCAGGGAAGATTTAAAAAAAGTAGGCATGCAGATCTCTTCCTCTTCTGCTTCTTCATAATATCCCAAGTTGCTTTTTGCATGTAACTCCCCAAGTACCATTTAGTATCTGTGCATGCAATTGCGCTGAAGACTTTTTCTCAATAGTTCCGTACCACAAACTTCAAATGGAGCCAGAAACCATAAATTAGTGTTAGACTTTAGTCAATTAGGATACTTCAGAGGAAACCACAGGTGACATAAACACAAAAGAAGACAAGAACCAGAGGGGCAGAGCTGTACAATAAAACTTAACGTGGTTTAACTGTTATGGCTTTTCCCCAAAGAACAATGCAAATTGTCATTTGGGAGGGGCTACTCCTCTCTAATAGCATTTTTGCAACACAGTAGCAGGA
>NW_015166458.1:186939-194665 GCF_001447785.1 Gekko japonicus | reverse complement strand
CCTATTAGTATTTAATACAGACTTCATAAAATAGCATTTCATCTATAAAGAGGGTTAATATTTTTTTTGGGGGGGGATCCAAAAACGGGAAGGGGCTCTAACTTAGTGGCAGAGCATATGGTTTGCATGCTGAAATTCTCAAATCCAATCCCTGGTATCTCCTGTTCAAAGGATCTCAGGCACAAGAATATCAGCCTCCAGGTGGGACCTGGGGATCCCCTAGAATTACAGCTCATCTCCAGACGACAGAGATGAGTTCCCCTAGAGAACATGGATGCTTTGGAGGGTGGACTCCATGGCAATGTACCCCACTGAGGTCCCTGTCTTCCCCAAGTCTCCAAGAGTTTCCCAACCTGGATATATGGCAACCCTACCCCCCCCCATTACCTGCCAGTAGCCAGGGGGATCTGGCAACCCATGGCAGAGGTATTGACAGCCAGAGGTCAACAGAGTTAAGTCAGAGGGACTGGTGGTCTAACTTGCTATACAAGAGCTGACTGTCCATTTAGCTTTCCTGGAACGTTTCTGGTGGGCTGAGCCTTGGAGAGGCACTGGTGGCCAGGGGCAAGCAGAGCCAAGCCTCAAGAACTCCGCCAGCCCTGCAAGAGTCTCTTGCATCTGACTCTGGTTCTTCCCACATTGGCACTGGAGGCCATGGGAGAGGTGATGCTCAGCGTTGGTGTGGCTGACTGGGTGTGAGCTGATTGGCCCTTGCAGTGCTGCTGTCTCAGCTTGGTGTAGTGTTTAAGTGCACGGACTCTAATCTGGGAGAACCGGGTTTCATTCCCCACTCCTCCACTTGCAGCTTCTGGATGACCTTGGGCAAGCTGTAGTTCTGTTAGAGCTGTTCTCGAAAACAGAGCTGTTCTTGAAAGAGCAGTTCTGGAAAGAGCTCTCTCAGCCCCACTCACCTCACAGGGTGTCTGTTGTGGGGAGTTTGTAAGCCGCTCTGCGTCTCCAAGTGAAGGATGGGGTATAAATCCAATCACTTCTTCTTCTTCTTCTTCTCTTCTTCACAGTGCCAGAGGAGGTGCTCAGTTTGACTTGTACCCGAATGGTATAGTGGTTAGAGTGTTGGAGCAGGATCTGGGTGACGCAGGTCTGAATCCCCACTCTGCTGTGGAAGGTTGCTGGGTGACCCTGGGCCAGTCACACACTCTCATCCTAACCCATCTCACAGGGTTGTTGTGAGGATAAAATGGAGGAGAGGAGAATGATGTAAGACATTTTGGGTCCCTGTTGGGGAACAAAGGTGGGGTATAAATAAAGCAAATAAATAAATTATTCCTGGGCTGTTCCCAACCCACCCCAACAAGTTCTCACAGGCATTATAATTGAATCTGGAGACTAATTGGCAGCCAGTGCAGCTGCTGCAGAACTGGAGTAATATGAGCTGACCACAGTGTTCCAGTGAGGAACCGGGCAGCTGCTTTCTGGACCACCTGCAGTTTCCAAAGCATTTTCCAGGGTAGCCCTATGCAGAGCAAACTGCAGTAGTCCAATCTGGAGGTGACCGTTGCATGGATCAATGTAGCAAGGTCTGACTCAGAAAAATAAGGAGCCAGCTGGCAGTCCTAGCTTAGGTGAAAAAAATACTGAACATGCTACCATGATAGGTCAGCTATCCAACGATAGGTCAGAATCCAACCATGCCCCGAGGCTCGTTACAGAGTCTACAGCTGTCAATTGGACACCATGGAGTCTTCGGAGTGACCCTCCAGCTAGCATCTCAGTCTTTCCCAACCACATGACCTCTGTCTTGGATGGATTCAACTTCAGCCAGCTCCCCCTTAACCACTGGAGTACCACATCTGGGCACTGGGATAGTGCTGAGATCCCTGCCACTGGCTGCTTACCCAGCAGCAGGAAGAACAGCTGAGTGTCATCAGCATACTGATGTCACCCAATTCCAAACCTCCTGATGATCTTGGCAAGAGGGGTGTGTGTGTGTGTGTACCATCTTGCCGAGATCATAGAAGAGAGGATCAAACCCTGTGGGACCCCACAATTCAGGTCTCATCAGGAAGAACTCTCCTCCCCGATAGCAACCTCCTGAGAGCATCCCTGGAGGAACAAGGAGAACCAACTATGGGCAGTGCCCCTTACCCCCAGAGTGGCAAGACGATCAGGACCAAATGGTCAACTGTATCAGCCGCAGATAGATCCAGAAGGACACCATGCTGGCTCTCTCTTGACTTAAAATTATGTATGCCAATAAAAGGTATTTGACTTGACTTGACTTAAAATTACATCCCATTGTATCTGCAATTAAAATGAATGTGCTGCCAAAACTAATTTTTCTTTTTCAAATGTTACCCATACAAATAAAAGAAACAACACTGGAAGAATGGCAGAGACAGATAAACAAATTTATTTGGAATGGCAGGAAACCAAGAGTAAGTTTTAAAGTACTACAAGATGAGCAAAAGGGAGGAGGATTAGCATGTCCAAATATAAAATTATACTACCAAGCAGAGAGTTTGGTTTGGATTGCTGATTGGATTAAAGAAGAATAACAAAGAATAGTAAAACTTGAGTCAGCAGACCTAGATGAAGCCCTAGATAATTATTTATGGATCAAGAAATCAACTCAAACAATCATAACTCAAGATAGAAGTAATGAAATCAGACTTGGACTGTTGAGAATATGGTTTGCACACTGGAATTTATTGAGCTCTTCAAATTTTCTGCTCATGTCCCCACTGAGGTCCACTGTGATAAGAACACGAGAAATAAAAATGATTTTCTAATGTATGGTATTATGATAAATGCTCAGGGGGAAATCAAGTCGCAGCAAGATATTAGAGATGAAGTAATAAACATTCAATGGTTATCATATCATCAGTTAGCTTCAAGACTAAAGAAGATCATTAACATTGAGGTGGAACCCTAAGAGATACAACTGAGTTTGAATAGCTGATTATAAAACAAAAACAGCTTTTACTATGATGGATATACTACTCCAGCTAAAACAGAAAAAGCAGGGGGAAATGTATAATTAAATGGATGCAGAACCTTAAAGAACAGATATCCATGCACCAATGGAAACAGCTATGGGGGAAGGTTTACAGCGAATCAGGCATTAAGAGGAAATTGGTACCAAAAATAATTTGTACAAGGAGGAGGAGAAGGAGATTGGATTTATACCCTACCCTTCACTACCTGAAGGAGTCTCGGAGCAGTTTACAATCTCCTTTCCTTTCCCCTTCCCACAACAGACACCCCGTCGGGTAGGTGGGGCTGAGATAGCTCTTTTGAGGACTGCTCATGAGAGAACAGCTCTGAAAGAACTTGTAACTGACCCAAGGTCACATTAGCAGCTGCATGTAGAGGAGTGGGGAATCAAAACCAGTCCTCTCAGATTAGAGTCCATGCTCCTAAGCACTACACCAAACTAGTTTATAACTCCAAAGGATATTGAGAAAGGAAATAAAAACTACAAAGGAAAATGTTGGAAATGTCAAGACATAGACGGAACTTTCTTCCATATGTGGTAGAAATGTAAAAAAGCAAAAAGATATTAGAAGGAAATATATAGAAAAATACAGAATATATTAAAGTTATATTCCCCATGAATGCCAAGAATATGCTATTTGGTATATTGCCTAACAATCTGCCAAACATTTTGGAAGAGATATTCAAATACATGGTGACAGCGGCTAGAATTATCTATGCAGCAAAATGTAAAGCAGACGTTTGTTCACGCTTAGAATTTCATGTTCGTTGCCTCGCTAACACTGTCCAACCATCTCATCCTTTGCCATCCCCGTCTTCTTTGACCTTCAATCTTTCCCAGCATCAGGGTCTTCTCCAATGAGTCCTCCCTTCTCATTTGGTGGCCAAAGTATCTGAGCTTCAGCTTCAGTATCTCACCTTCCAGGGAAGAGTCAGGGTTGATTTCTTTTAGGATTGACTGATTCGATCTCCTTGCAGTCCAAGGGACTCTCAAGAGTCTTCTCCAGCACCATAGTTCAAAAGAATCTATTCTTCGGCGCTCGGCCTTCCTTATAGTCCAACTCTCGCAGCCATACATGACAACTGGGAATACCATTGCTTTGACCATGCGGAGTTTCTTTTGTTGGCAGGGTGATGTCTCTACTTTTTATCATGCTGTCTAGGTTTGCCATCGCTTTCCTCCCAAGGAGACGGGCGTCTTTTAATTTCATGGCTGCAGTCACCGTCTGCAGTGATCTTGGATCCCAGGAACGTGAATTCTTTCACTGCTTCCATGACTTCCCCTTCTATTTGCCAAGGAGTGATTTGGTCTAGGACCCACTTATTTGTCTTTTGGGCAGTCCATAGAGATACAAGTCATACATTTAAAATATATAATAAACAAGCTGAGAACCTATTTATTTATAAAGCTACTGTGCTGCCTTTCCTGAGAAACTGCCCATGAAGAATCACAGGAAATGCATTTATTTGTTTATTTACTTCATTTATACCCCACCTTTTTTCCCCATGAGGACCAAAGTAGCTTACATTGATCTCCTCTCCTCCACTTTATCCTCATATTGATCCTACGAGGTAGGTGAGGTTGAGAATATGTGACTGGCCCAAGGACACCCAGCAAGCTTCCATGGCAGAGTGGGGATTCAAACCTGGGTCTCCTAGATCCTAATCTGGCATTCTAACGACTATACCACACTGGCTGCTAGCAGCTGGCTAAATAATTGGATGTCTGACTGACTTGCATCTGCTGTCAACATCCCACACCCCCTGGGCATGCTTAGCCCTCATCAGTTTTTTGCTCAGTCCTCATCAGTTTTTGTGGTTGTTTGGGGCAGGGGGGTAATTGAGGCTGTTGGGGGGAGTATATGCAATATTTATATGTAATATTTATATAGCACCTTAGAATTGTTTTATGGTTTTAACTTGTTTTTTTTTTATTGTTCAATTTTATTTTAAGTCGCCTGAGCCTGCCTCAGCAGGGAGGGCGGGGTTTAATACAAATAAATAAATTACCAAGTCATCTTTTTCCGGATACCTGAGACGTTCCTCCAAGTACGTAAAAGTTTAAAAGTGCAGGCTGACATGGCTATCCATCTGCAATTATCTCCAAATATGTAGAAACCTTTTTTTTTCCTGGTTGGCCTTTTGCTGCTTTTGTATTTGCGTGAGAACCAGACATTTTCCTAGATATGGCGATGATAATATAAAAAGTATTTTTGTTTTGACCAGCCTACACTTGAACTGAGAGCTCATCTTCTTTCATCACAAAAGTTGCCTGCTATACAGTGTCTTTTTCAAGAGATGATTGCCCAACTTCAGCCAAAGACCATTTGAGGGAACATCATGAGCGCTCTAATGCTTCATACATGTCACTGCTGGGTCATCTCAGGTTCTGCTCCGCAAACACCTCTCGGGAAAGCACAGTCAGTGCAAACTGGTACCAGACAGAACAATTTCTCCTGGAATATTCCCTCTCCCTGATCCCTTGTTAAATCATCAGATAGGCATTTGGCATGGAGTCATTGCACCTGGTTTGAACCACTTTATAAGCCCTAGCAGGTGAACTCAGGTGAACAAGAGACTGGACTGAAGTCCCTGTCCCTAGATCAGAAAAGGATAATGGTTAAACTTGCTCTTTTTTTCCTAAAGATTTTTACAGATTCTAGACAGGCGTTTCTTCACACGCCAGAAGAGACACAAGGCAACTGTTGCAATTCTTTCACGTTCCACATGTATCACACTTTAATATTCAATGTGCTGTACGTTGCCTTTTCCATTTGTTCGCTATGGGTTGCAACCCAGAGAATCTATTTTTATCTTTAGCAGTACTGATGCAGTGGGAGAGATGGGAAAGCAGCTGTATTTTCTTTTGAGATATTTGGTTGATATAGCAGCGTTTGCCCAGTCATAGAATCCTGGTATTGAGTGCCGTAAATAAATCTCCCAAGAACTATGTTGCAAAAAGTAAAAATTAAATTTACTGTCGTAGATTCAGTTCACATTCGGGTTACATTGTCAAAAGGAGAAAGAGAAGCCCAATCTAAAGAGTACTTTCCGTATCACAAGTGGCCAACTGATCCAGCATCATTTGTATAGAAATATGAGAGCATTGTTTCTAGAGGAGAGACCTGTACAGACGTGTAACTCCATGAAGAGCCATATAAAGAATGGAAAGAAAAAAACAACAAGAGAGAGGAGGGAGTCAGCGGGCAGCTTCCAGGTTAAGAGAGGAATCCCATTCAAGGAGAGAACACCTATACACACTTAGAGTGATGTAGCCCCCCCCCCCAATTCCAGGCATGCTGGATCTCTCACTCCACCACTTTCCACCAAAGTATTTCTCAGGTCCCACTGTTTTCCCTTCTCTCCTAGCTGTTCATGCAAGGGGGATTTTAATAGTGCCTCTAGCAGACTGTGGAACAAATGTGCCTTGAACATTTGTCAAGGAGAGGACTAAACTGACTTCCCAGGACCCTAAATTCATAAAATACATCCTTGTCCGCTGCCTCTACCTGGTTCAAAACTCACTTGAGAGTTCTGGAAGAACCAACATGAATACACTCCTCCATCTATCGCCCATCATTAAGTTCAAAGTGATATAAGTATCCTGTCCAAGTCAAAAGCCAGATTCATAAGGTTCCAGATAATCCATTTCACAGAAGAAAACTGGAATTGTGAGGCTGCCACATGCTTCATCACATTGGCCAATAATGGAACATTTGTCAGAGGTCTATCATTTCAGGCAGTCAGCCGTGTTAGTCTGTAGTGGTAGAACAGAATCTGAGCATAGTAGAACCTCAAAAACCAACAAAACATTCCAGGGTATAAGCTTTTGTGACTCAAAACTCAGTTTTGACAGATATCTGGTATCTGATGGTAAGCGTTGACTCATGAAAGCTTATATCCTGGAAAGTTTTGTAGGTCTGTAATTGGCACAGTTGCCAGGGATGTAGGAGGACTTCATCAAAACAAATCTTTATATCAGTATCCATGACAGGCCTGTTCTTTGTGATTTTGGTTAGTAATTTTAAAAAAATCCTTCTAAGGTACAGTTTAAATGTAATATTAGTGGTGGTGGAAAGTGCCACCAAGTTGCAGGGTTTTTAAGGCAAGAGATGTTCCGAGGTAGATTGCCATTGCCTGCCCTCTGTGAAGCAATCCTGAGACTTCCTTGGTTGTCTCCCATCCAAGTACTAACCATGGCCAACCCTGCTTAGCTTCTGAGGTTTGACGAGATTAGGCTAGCCTGGGTCATCCAGGTAAGGGCATATGTAATGTTAAAAACGATTCTATATGGTCAACTTCTTATTCAAAGCTGGTGACCAGTACGATGCATGCCACTGCCACAGACTCCCAAGCCAGCCCTTTGGTGTGTTCATGTAGGTGTGTGAGCCTGATTCAATGTGACACTGAGCATGTGGAACCCTGCACTGATCGACTGGATTTTGGTTTATCTGGGTTGCATGGCTGGAGCCACATTTAAACAAAGCCTAAAGATGATTGCTCTTATGCCATTGTGCTGTGATGATATATCAATACTTAGGCAAAGGGAGAGTTTTCCCTTGCTTGAAAGCTAGTCGAATCCGACTCTAGGTGGTGGTGCTCATCTCCGTGTCATTTCCGTGGTCATGTGGCTGGCATGGCTAAACACCGAGGTGCACGGAACACTGTTACCTTCCCACTGAAGCGGTACCTAAAAGACACCGTCTAAAAGACACCAAAGAAGTCTAGGAGCCAGCTGTGTGAAGACAGAACTGAGTACTGCAACCATCAT
>NW_015166458.1:167439-186863 GCF_001447785.1 Gekko japonicus | reverse complement strand
CCTCCCTCTTCTCCTGCCTCCTCCTGGCTGAATGAGGGCCGGAAGCGGGGTGGGCGGAAGCAGGGGGCGGGGCTTCGTCATGTGCCCCGCCCCCCGTACCTCACCCGGGGGAACTGCGATCCCCCAAGTTCCCCCCCGAAATGACCTCTGATCTACTTGCAATTTCTTGCTTTTGAACTGCTAGGTTGGCAGGAGCTGGGGCCAGAGACGGGAGCTCACTCTGTCACGCGGCACTAGGATTTCAAACTGCCAAACTACAAACCTTCCAGTCTGCAGCTCAGCATCTTAACCTCTGAGCCACCGTGACCCCTATATCAATACTTACCTTAGCCACATTTCAACTTTTAATTCCTCTGGATTCCCTGTTTTCTTCTCTCTCTTTTTTAACTGAAGTCTCCAGATCTTTTCACTCCAGAGATATAAGGAGGCCCCGGTCACACTGGGGAAAATAGGTGCGGCCAAAGTGCGGCCTTTTTGAGCTGCACCAAAAGAGACACGCGGTGGCGGGATCAGACAGATCCCCCCTGGCACGATCAGATGCCAGGAGGAAGCCACTGACTGGAGAACGAGGCCAGTCCATTGCGCATGCGTGTGCATGCGCAGTTCGGCAGGACCTCGCATGCTGCAGAAGAGACGGGCGCGCCAGCGATCAGACACCCGTCCCTGCAGCGGATTTTCAGGTAGGTAGTAGTGTTTTCTAGGGGGGGTTATGTGCAGTTTTGCCCGAATGGGACGGATCGGGGATGAGTGCGTGCCGCTTCCCAGATGTTGTGGTGTGATGGCGCCCGCTTGATGTGCCCCCAATCCATCCCTCTCACGTGGCAAATCCTCCCATGTGACCGGGGCCGGAGGAAGGTACAGGCAGGTTTTGTTCCATTTGCTTGGATAAGAATGGGCAGCGGAAGCGGCAAGACAGCTAGAGGGACATTGTATGTTGATATTGCACTACAATGCATATGTGAAAAAATAGGGGTCGGCAAGCTGCGCAGCAGCTGTGACAGCCACATCATCAGCAACCAATGTGGAGTTTCTTCGGAGAACATGGACAGGGGGAAGGGAATGGAGTAAGGTGTGCAGAAAATTCCCCATGTGGAAACTTTCTTTTGCCAATGCATACACGTCTGTGTTCACTGTGGCAAAGAGAGCAACCCAGAGAATCCTCAACGTCTGGAAGCAGCACATTAATATTGTGTTGCATGCAGAAATATCTTATTATGCTTATTTTGAACCACATGTTAATTAATGACACCCCCCTGAGTTTTAATGGAGCAAGACAGAATCATTTTTGTTGACTCTTTCCACATCCGTCATCATTTTAGAAGCCTTTGTTCCTCTGCCAAGCATCTTTGCTCTATAAAGCAAAAAAAAAGCTCAGTGTCTTAAGCCTTAGCTATACTTGGGAAGGTTGACTTTTTTAAAAAAAAAAGTTGAATGGATGCCCCTGGATAGGTTGCATCATGGCACCGTATTTCCATCTAAAGTACTGCAGCTGCCAGTTCTACCCTTCATTCATGCATTTCTAAAGAATACGCACTTTCATACAGTGCTCCTTTCTGATTGGATGCACAGCTGCCACGGAGCACAACTCCAACCCCTCTCCCCAATTGGCTGGATATTTAAAAAGATGGAGATCTGCTGGCTTGTGAAAGGGTATACTACCATGTGAACCATTCATTCATGCATTCCTTCCCAGCAACATTCCTTGGCTGCGAGCCAGGTACCATTTGACGTCACAGTCCTAACCAAGAACATAATGTACTGGTGGCTGTACGAGCGTTTACTACAGCAAAAAACAAAACAAAAAACTCAACCCATCACTAAAACAAGCTGAGACATATTGAAGAAGTTAACGGATAAGGGGGCCGCTGGGGGCAAATTGACAACACTGCAAACAACTTGTTTTTATCATAAAAGCATTTCTTTCTTCCTTTGTTTTCACTTGGAGCTCTTAGGGAGCTCATACACGCTCAAAAGCCTCTGTACTTCTGATTAAGCCCCAGATTGCAAACCCAAGCAGACAAAACAATAGCAAACTGCAGAGCTTTTACGAGTTCTCCCCCGCCCAACAACAACTCCTTGTGATGTTTACTGAGCTATTGAAAAGCTCTCGTTTTGCTGAACCCATTTCAGACTAATTATTCCATTAGTCGCCAGCTGCTGTTCTTTAGACACAGTCGTAAATGTTTCTTCTTAGGATCAAATGCGAACTAATTCTTTAAAAAACAACCTTGGTGGAAAGTACTGTCAAGTTGCAGCTGACTTATGGCTACCCTTCAACGGGTTTTCAAGACAAGAGATCAACAGAGGCGGTTTGCCATGGCCTCTGTCTGCATAACAACCCTGGGCTTCCTTGGTGGTCTCCCATTCAAATTCTAACCAGGGCCGATTCTGCTTTGCTTCCAAGATCTGATGAGAGTGAGCCAGCCTGGGCCATCCAGATCTGTACACACACAAAAAGTAGTTTAGAAATCTCCTTTAGTTAGTCCTGTGTGTGAGCCTTAGTCGTTAGGGAGGGTTCCTAATTGGTGGGTCAGTGGATTGCAGGAATCTCATAGGTGGGTTAACGGACTAAGAGCCATAGGTATACTAGGAAAACAGAAATGATTATGTAAGAAAGAGTGGCTACCCTCTTTAAATGTATATATACATGTATATATAAGATATAGTGAAGGTAAAGGTTTTCCTTGCTCGAAAGCCAGTCGAGTCCGACTCTAGGGTTGCGGTGCTCATCTCCGTTTCAAAGCCGAAGAGCCAGCGCTGTCCAAAGACATCTCCGTGGTCATGTGGCCGGCATGACTAGATGCCAAGGCGCACGGAATGCTGTTACCTTCCCACCGAAGCGGTACCTATTTATCTACTTGCAATTTCTTGCTTTCGAACTGCTAGGCTGGCAGGAGATTGGAACCAGAGACGGGAGCTCACTCCGTCTTGCGGCACTCATGTTTCGAACTGCTGAACTACCGGCCTTCTGGTCTGCAGTTCAGCATCTTAACCACTTGAGCCACTGCAGCTCTCTATATATGTATATCTTATATAAGATGGCGCCACACTTTACATGGCAATCAGACTTGTCAATAGGGCTGCCAAGTGCCTACTGCCAATCAATGCAGTGGCTGGAAAGAAAGGGGGGAAATGGCATCATTGACACCGTGACACCACTTCTAGGCAAAAACCTGTAAATGATGTCACAACTCCTCCCCCCCCCACACACACCACTCTAGGAATTCCAGTGATATTTATGGACTTTACCATAGAGACTTGTAGAATTCCTAAAGCATGGGGGGACAGCTGTGACACCACTTAGAAGTTATTGCACAGCAATGATGTTGTGGCTTTGGTGATGCCATTTTCCAGGGCTCCACCCCTGGAAATCTCCCAGAGTTCGCTAGCAGCAGGCTCACCTCCCTTACTGGTTGTGGTAATGTTCCCTGCAATAAGCACACGAAATATGAACACGTATCTTTAAACATGTATGCCTGTGCACACACGACTTGGAGCTTCCTAAAGCATGGGGGGACAGCTGTGACACCACTTAGAAGTTATTGCACAGCAATGATGTTGTGGCTTTGGTGATGCCATTTTCCAGGGCTCCACCCCTGGAAATCTCCCAGAGTTCACTAGCAGCAGGCTCACCTCCCTTACTGGTTGTGGTCATGTTCCCTGCAATAAGCACATGAAATATGGACACGTATCTTTAAACATGTATGTCTGTGCACACACGACTTGGAGATTGTGGCTTTGGTGATGCCATTTTCCAGGGCTCCACCCCTGGAAATCTCCCAGAGTTCGCTAGCAGCAGGCTCACCTCCCTTACTGGTTGTGGTAATGTTCCCTGCAATAAGCACACGAAATATGAACACGTATCTTTAAACATGTATGCCTGTGCACACACGACTTGGAGCCCCAACAGATCTAGGCAGCCCCATAGCTAGGGATTTCTTGTGGGGGGGCCTGGGGAGGATGGCCAACTTCAGAGGACAGCAGAAGACCGGAAGGCCTGGCATGATCTGGTCCATGGGGTCGCGAAGAGTCGGACTCGACTGTGCGACTGAACAACAACTGGGGAGGCCGCCATCTAATTAAATCGGGGGGGCAGCTTCCCTCCCTCCCAGCAAGGGCAGCCCTTCCCTGTGGAGCATCTGGCTCCCTCCCTCCCCAAAGTATTCCAGTGCCCCTTCCTGCATCGCCGCACTAGGAATAGCCTGACCTCCACCCTCGGCTCCCTCTCAGGACCAGGAGAGGCGAGGCATGAGGTGGCTGGGCTGGCCACAAAGGTGCGGCATGTGGGCTCATTGGCACACATGAACACAGCCGGGAGCACCTGGCCACGGCCAGACGAGGTGCCTGCTTGCCTGCTTGCCTTTCCTGGGCTTACCTGCTGCTGGCAGGCTGGGCGGCAAGCATCTCTCAGCCCAGACTCACTGCCTCTGCTGCTTTTTGTGCCACCACTGCTTCTTGTGCTGCCACTCTCGTCCTCCCCACCAACAGGCCGACAGGCAATCAGGGGTGGGGAGCCAAGGCTCAGGGAGGGAGGCCACTAGGGGGCCAGGCCCCATGGGCCCCACGGTAGCTACGGGCCTGGATCTAGCCCATCAACCATATGTAGAAGTGTGTGTAACCAAGAATAGCCTTTGTTCCACACTCCACAGTGTCCACAGCAAACTTGTTTGCTATATGAAATGTGGAGCCAACCTGTGGATGGAGGCGTGGGTGGATGAGTTCAAGTTATTAAAAGGACTGAGAACTGATGCTCCTCAGCTGTGACATATGCCAACTTTAGCTCCCCGAAGGGCTAACTCTCAGCCCAGACTCACTGCCTCTGCTGCTTTTTGTGCCACCACTGCTTCTTGTGCTGCCACTCTCGTCCTCCCCACCAACAGGCTGACAGGCAATCAGGGGTGGGGAGCCAAGGCTCAGGGAGGGAGGCCACTAGGGGGCCAGGCTCCATGGGCCCCACGGTAGCTACGGGCCTGGATCTAGCCCATCAAGCATATGTAGAAGTGTGTGTAACCAAGAATGGCCTTTGTTCCACTCCACAGTGTCCACAGCAAACATGTTTGCTATATGAAACGTGGAGCCAACCTGTGGATGGAGGGGTGGGTGGGTGAGTTCATTAAAAGGACTGAGAACTGATGCTCCTAAGCTGTGACATATGCCAACTTTAGCTCCCTGAAGAGCTAAAAATATTGGGATATTTGGTTAATATAGCAGAGTTTTGCCCAGTCATAGAAGCATGATACTGAGTGAAGAAAATAAATCTCCCAAGAACTATATTGCAAAAAAAAAAGAAAAGGTAAACTTACATTTATTTAAGTAGATTCAGTTCACATTACGTTTGCAGACAAAAGGAGAGAAAAGAAACCTAATCTAAAGAGTACTTTCCCTATCACAAATGGCCAGTTTGTCCGAGATCATCTGTGTGGGAGTGTGAGGGCATGGCAACCACAGGAGAGATCTGCAGAGACATGAGTCTCCATGGAAAGCCATGTGGGGTGAGAGTGAGAGTACAAAAGGAGAGAGAGAGACAACGGGTCAAAGGGCAGCTCCCATGTTAAGACAAAGAGAGGCATCCCATTCAAGGAGATAACACCTATACACACTTAGAGTGATGTAGCATTCCCCTCCCCCCATGTCCAGGCATGCATTCAAAAAAACGCACTAGATGGACAGATAGAGAGAGAGACATTGCTCTTGCTGCTAACTTATCTTGGGGTACAGACATATGTAATATGAAAAGAAGATTCAAGGCATGTCCCTCAGAAGAGGGGAATTCCATCTTCCTCCTAGTTTTACAACTGAAATGACATCAGTACACTGGATCATGAGGAATCCTCTTTCCCCCTGTGAGTCCAGATGTTCTCCAGGGCTTCTCTTGAAGTACAGAACAGCTTCCCAGAAAGGCACCTAACAATCCAGAGGTTTATACAAGGTCAAATTGTGCTGGCCAGCTTTTGATAGTTTATAAATAGAAGTGTTTTATTGACTTGACATATTAGGCATGAAGATATGTATGTGGTAGTAGAGGGTTTGTTTCTGTTTGATTTTAGATGGTTGTATTTGTACACGTAAGAGTTCATGGGGGGAATCAGAATAACAATGTGAGGGGGGAGTAAAATGAGCAATAAATGTGATACCTTGTCCCTAAGTTTCAACAGAAGAACATCCTAGATCATGCAAACGGTTCCTTTAGTCCAGCATCCTGTTTCTCATGCTGGCCTCTCACAGGGAAGCCTATGAGGAAGGCCTAGGCTATAGCACTCACTTGCTGAGTACTCCCCCAACTTCTGCCAATTAGGGGCATTCTGCCTCTAAACCCAGTATTCCCATTCAGCTGCTATAGCTAATAGCCAATGATAAGACTTCTTCACCATAGGGATGCCAGCCTCTTGGTGAGACCTGAGGATCTCCACAGAATCACAGGTTATGTCCAGACTACAGAGATCAATTCCCCTGGAGAAAATGACTGCTTTGGAGGTGGACTCTGTGGCATTGTACCTGCTGAGGTCCCTGTCCTCCCCAGGTTCCATCCCCAAATCTACAGCAGTTTCCCAGTATGGATCTGGCAACCCTACCCCCCCCCTGTGGTCACGGGGACCTGACAACCCTAGTCTACCACCACCACCACCACCCCATTAAATCCACCTGTGACTATCACTATATCTCATGGCAGTGCATTCTACAAGTCAACTATCCATTGTGTGAAGAGTCTGTCTTGGATCTATTGCCAGTTTCATCGGGTAATCGCAGTTTCAAATATTATGGAAGGGGGTCCCCAACCTTTTTGAGACAGTGAGCACCTTTGAATTCTGACACAGCATGGTGGGCACAACCACAAAATGGCTGCCACAGGAGGCAGAGCCAGCCACAAAATGGTCGCTACAGCTTACTTTCTGTCACATAGTGAAGGTCCTTGTGTTCTGGTGGCAGGTGCTGCCAAAGCTCTGTTTTTCAAAAATTTGTAAAGCCGATCCAATCTCCAATGGTCAATCAGAAGCCTTGCAGGGCAAAAACCCAAACGTTGCCCCACCCACTTTCTAAAAACCCTCAGTGGGCACTGGGAAAGGTTCCGGCAGATGCCATGGTGCCCACAGGCACCATGTTGGGGACCCTGCTCTTCACTGTCTGTGACCTTCATACCATGCAGGCAAGTCACTCTACAGTACCCACATCCATCACAAACCCAACTCTTTGTGTTTACTTATCAGTTCATCCACTACCAGGGCATTCCTTCCCCTTGAAGGCATATCCTGGGTGCAATTCTCCAACCTAGAATTGGGTCCCTTCTCAGTGATCTTTTCCCAGTATGATACCCTTCTCCCTCAAGACTTGTATTTTGCATAACAACAGAAATACTTCCAGGATAGCAGTGGGATCTCTCTACAAAGTCCCTGAAGTACTCATACATAACCCTCTCTGTCCATTCTAGCTCTTCCAGGTCAGTTGCCTTCGCTTCAAAGGGACAAAGTTGCTTCCTGAGAACCAGGATCTCACTGAATCAAGGGCACACCCATGACTTCATGCCAGCAGGCAGGGAGCCACATTTGTGGCACATAATACCAAACAGTGGAAAGAATCCACCCCCTTGCTGTTTCTCTACCTTTGTTGTTTTACCTTCAATTAATATTCATCAAAACTATAATTAGATGGTTATCAGGGGTTTCTGGCACAGATGGTTATCTTGCATATTTATTCATTCCTTTATTTAAATATTTCTATCTCACCTCTCATTTTGTCTCATGGTGTTCAGTATTTTTTAAAGGTAATGGTCAGGAAGATTCCCACACTATTGGCTTTCCACACACTATGTAAAACTATTCAGGAGGGTATTTTTATACAGGAATAATGCTGCATTATAGCAGAATGATTCAGGAGAGGAGATGACTGAGAACTGATATGATAACCAGCTTCAAGTACTTGGAGGGCTGTCATATAGAGGATGGTGTGGAGTTGTTTTCTGTTGCCCCAGAAGGTTGGACCAGAACCAATGGGTTGAAATTAAATCAGAAGAGTTTTTGGCTAAACGTTAGGAAGAACTTCTTGATACTTAGAGCGGTTCCTTGGTGGAACAGGCTTCCTCAGGAGGTGGTGGGCTCTCCTTCTTTGGAGGTTTCTAGGAAGAAGTTTCAATAGAGGGAACAGGAATGCAGACTAATCTATATATTAAAAGGAAAGTCAGCTAAATCTTTGGATATTTAAATCTGGTGACTGGAACTATGAACAGGCAAGATAGTTGTTGTTCAGTTGCACAGTCGAGTCCAACTCTTCGTGACCCCATGGACCACATCATGCCAGGCCCTCCTGTCTTCTGCCATCCTCCAGAGTTTGCTCAGTTTCATGTTCGTGGCATCGATAACACTGTCTAACCATTTCATCCTTAGCCGTCCTCTTCTTCTTTTACCGTCAATCTTTCCCAGCATCAGGGTCTTCTCCAGTGAGTTCTCATTTGGTGGCCAAAGTATTTGAGCTTCAGCTTCATTATCTGGCCTTCCAGGGAACAGTCAGGGTTGATTTCCTTTAGGATTGACTGATTTGATCTCCTTGCAGTCCAGGGGACTCTCAAGAGTCTTCCCCAGCTCTATAATTCGAAAACATCTATTCTTCGGCGCTCAGCCTTCCTTATGGTCCAACTCTCATAGACATACATTACTACTGGGAATACCATCGCTTTGACCAAATGGACTTTTGTTGGCAGGGTGATGTCTCTACTTTTTATTATGCTGTCTATTGAATGCAGAGTTCCAGAGAACAGCAAGGAGAGATAAGGAGGTCTTCCTGAATGTACAATGCAAAGTAATAGAGGATAACGATCAAATTGGAAGGACTAGAGATCTCTTCAAGAAAACTGGAGAAATCAAGGAAACATTCTGTGCAAAGGTAGCCATGATAAAGGCAAGACAGATCTTTCTACAAACCTAAGAAGGGGCCCAGGTGTGTAAAAAAATGTGAAATCTAAAAAAAAATACACTGGGGAGTTTTAAAAACTTGAAAATAATAAAAGGAACACCTGTGGCTTTAAAAATTAATCCCTCAGTGGCTGTTGCTAGGCAACCACAGCATTCCAGGCTTCAGTTTCTGTGAGTAAAAGGCAGGGGGAGGGAGAAGGGTCCTTTCCAGGCCTATTTTGACCTTTGAGGAAGAACTCATTGGGGCCAGGCCTGGCTAGGGTTGCCAGCTCCAGGTTGGAAAAGTCCTGGAGATTTTGTAGTGAAATCTGATGCAGGGTTTGGGAAGGGGCGAGGCCTTAGCATGTTATGACACAGATCCCACCCTCCAGAGCAGCCATTTTTTTTCCAGAGGGACATATCTCTGTTGTCTGGAGTTCAGTTGTTATTCTGGGGGATCACCAGGTCCCACCTGGAGGTCAGCAATTCTTGGCCTGGCAGCAAACTCTAGGTGACTTCATACCACCTTTCTCCTAAGCATCTGTGTAACCAAGGTGGGTAACAACAACAGTTGCCAGGTCCCTCCTGGCAACAGGCGGGGGATGGGGGGATTTACCTGGAGAAAGAGAAAGGTCCAGGCCTCATCGCCGGCATCACACAGGACATCATCACACCAGCGACATCCAGGTGACACTGGTTTGGGGGCAAAAACTCTGTGGTAAAACCAGCTCCTACCATACACTTTTTGCCCAAATACCAGAGCATCACCTGAAGAAGAAGAAGAGAATGGATTTTTACCCTTCACTACCCAAGGGAGTCTCAGAGCGGCTTACAAATTCTTTTCCCTTCCCCTCCCCACAACAGACACCCTGTGAGGTAGGTGGGGCTGAGAGAGCTCTGAAAGAAACTGCTCTTTTTCAAGGACAGCTCTTATCAGAACTATGTCTTGTCCAAGGTCATCCAGCCAGGTGCAAGTGGATGGAATCAAACCCGGTTCTCCCAGATTAGAGTCCGTGCACTAAACCACTACACCAAACCTGGACATCACTGGTGTGATAAATAACCTGGACATTACTGTGTGATTCCAGTAATGAGGCGTGGGCCTTTCTCATTCTCCAGGTACATCCCACCACCAGCCACCTGATCCACAGCTGGGGGGCAGAGTCTGGCAGCGCAGAACCCCTGCCTCCACTAAGGAGTCTAGCAACCCTAGTAACAACGAGGTAAAAACAATGAAAAACAACAGATATAAAAACGTTAAAACCCACATAAAAATCACCTTAAGCCACCCATCCCTAGTTATTCAACCTCTGCCCAATAGAGCCAGTTTTGTGTAGTGGTTAAGTGCGTGGACTCTAATCTGGGAGGACCAGGTTTCATTCCCCACTCCTCCACTCGCAGCTGCTGGATGACCTTGGGCAAACCATAGTTGTGTCAAAGCTGTCCTTGAAAGGGCAGTTCTTGAAAGAGCTCTCTCAGCCCTCCTCGCGAACAGGCTCCACATCAGAAAGCCAGAAGAGTAGGAGACTCCCTGAACTTTTCCAGGAGACTGCTCCACAGGCATGGGGTAGACACTGTTGCCAAAGAGGTGGGTTCTTCCAGCAGCCACTGCACAGGTACATGTATGCAGAGGTGATCCTTCTCATATGTGGGCCCCTGTTCATTCAGGGCTTTAAAGGTAAGCACCAGCACCTCGAATTGGACTCAGAAACTAATCAGCAGCAAGTGCAGTAACCTCAGAACAGGAGTGACACGGTCCCACTGGCTATCCTCAAATAAAAAAAAACAAGCTGCTACATTTTGCACCAGCTGCAGTTTCTGGATTGTCTTCAAGGGCCATGTAAAGCATGCAACAGTAATCTAGCCCCAAGGTGGATCAATGGGACCAGCTCAGGTGTCTACAAATCCTATAATTAGATATAACTGGGGAAAAAGCATTTTTCATTGTCATGGACACCTTTTTCTCCAACAGGAGATCGGGATCCAGCTAGACTCCAAAGCTCTTTTGTCTTTTAGTAAAAGTTGCAGACCATCAACGGTAGGAAGCACACTTCCATTTAAAGCAAGCGCCCTTCCAGCCAGAACCACCTCCATCTTATATGGATTCAGCCATGCCTGTGCAGGCAAGGTGGGATATAAATCGAAAATAATAAATAAATAAAATGTGCCCACCACATCCAGAGGCTGGGCCAGGATAGAGACAGTAGCTGGGTGTCATCAGCATACTGAAGAAGAACAAACTGATACTTGAAGACAACCTGCTCCAAAACTGTCTTGAAAGATGCCTGATATTATTCAAATGTACGTAAATCTGATCACATCCAGTACCTTCATGGGAAACCGCCAAGCAATGCAAAGACATGAACACATGGAGCTGCCTTATACTGAATCAAATAATTGGTCCATCAAAGTCAGTATTATCTACTCAGACTGGCAGCAGCTCTTAAGGGACTCAGGCAGATGCCTTTTACATCACCTCCTACCAGATCCTTTTAACTGGAGATGCCGGGACTGAAACTGGGACCTTCTGCATGCCCAGCAGATGTTGTCCCCAACATGGCCCCAATCCCAACAAAGATGTTGCTCTTAGATTATTGAAGGACCAGCATGATAGATATGAAACAAGTAAATATGATACCCTACTACCTGCCTTGCTATTTCCCTATCCTGGTCAATTTCACTTCTAGTGGTGTAAAATTCAGCAGAAGACAGTTATTATTTATATAGCCCCATCAATGAACAGGGAACCTTCCAAAATACAGAAACCTGCACCCATAAGGACTGTTGCATGTTCTTAGGCTTGGTTGTGGCTGGGACAAGATTTCCCAGAAAAGGAGGTACTAGAAAACCAGAGAAAGGTGGTACCTTTTCGGGAAGGAAATTACAATATTGCAGAATGTGGAATATATTAATTCTAGTGTCTGGTATTGATGTGCTTAATTATTAAGCTGTCTGTCTGATATGATGTAGGTATTCCTTTTCCTCCTGTGTATCCTGAACCTCAGAAGATCCATCATGTTGGTTTGGACCTCACCTTCATTTCCAAGAATTTTTTTAAAATTACAAATTGGAGAAGGTTATTTTTTGAATAACTGTTTCAGCAATGAAGCATGAGGTTTTCCCAGTTAATATTTAATGGGTCTTTTTTGTTTGTTTGTGCACCCAGATCTCGTTGCATGCATGTAGGATGAGCAAATGAAAAATTTTAAAAAACCCTTCCCTAATCTGCATCCCAGATTTCTGGTGTTGTTTGATCTTGCATTTTGTCTGGGTCTGGGTGCGTACAGCCTCACCTGCTTGAACCAGTTTTATGATGGCAAGACTTCCATAACATCCACCAATATATTTAACTGTAGAAGTGGTACATGACAGTTCATAGTCTATGCAAGATGCCAGCATAATATGAATGGAGAATTGTGGCATCAGTCTGCAGGGAGTACTGTATTCTTGACCCAGGGCATTGGGTGAGACCTCAGTCTGAGGGATGGTAATAAGCCACCGTTGAGTTTTCCTCTTCCTCCTACCTGGCTCCGAGGCAACCACCAGCCTGACGCTTCTGCAGCCTCTGGATCCACTGCTTAGATGTGGCCTCCTAGCCAACACTTCTCTCCCCAGCTGTTGTGCACATCCTGCTTCCTCCTCAACTTCCTTGTCGCTGCTTTCTCCCATGAGACCACCGAACGCATGGGCTGGTGTTCCTCTCCTATCCTCAGGCCATCCTCACAAAGACACGTGACCTTTGGCTTGTCTGTTTGAATCCTCAGTCTTCCCTGGACTACATACTATGGGTAAGATTGCCAGCATGAGGCTGGTAACCAGCAGGAGACTGACCAGTCAGGAAGGAGAGGAGAGGAGGAGGAGATTGGATTTATACCCTGCCCTTTACTACCCAAAGGTGTCTCAGAGCAGCTTACAAACTCCTTTCCCTTCCCCTCCCCACAACAGACACCCTGTGAGGGAGGTGGGGCTGAGAGAGCTCTTGACAGAAACTGCTCTTTTTCAAGGACAGCTGTTATCAGAACTATGGCTTGTCCAAGGTCACCCAGCCAGGTGCGAGTGGAGGAGTGGGGAATCAAACCCGGCTCTCCCAGATTAGAGTCCGCGCACTTAGCCACTACACCAAACTGGCTCTAGGTAGGGGCTTTCCTGGCAGGATCGTCACATCACTGGTGATGCTCTTGCATTTGGTCAACACGCTTGCATTTGGGAGAACACGCTGGAATGGAATTCCAGAACCTCTTCAACAAAGTATTTTTTAAAAAATGTTTAAAAGTTCATGAGGTTTCAGTATACAGACTGAAAACTTTGTTTCCCTCTTGAGAGTTCCAGCCCCTCTTAAAAAAAAAAAAAGCTCCTGGTCAAAACTCTATGGTTTAGAGATAGAACTTTGATTGAATACTAGAGCATTGCCAGTAATGGTATGTCAGTTCTGGTCACATCAGAAGTAGGGTTGCCAGCCTCCAGGTAGGGCCTGGAAATCTAGAATTATAATTGATCTCTGGATGACAGAGATCAGTTCCTCTGGAGAATATGGCTGTTTTGGAGGATGGACTCTATGGCATTATACCCCGCTGAGGTCCCTCCCTTCCCCAAACCCCTGCTTCCCCAGGCTCTACCCCCAAATCTCCTGGAATTTTCTAACCTGGAGCTGGCAACCCTGATCAAAAGGGATGTTACTGTGTTGCTGACAATGCCAATTGGCTCACATTCCCACACAAACACACTATTTTTCTTCCACCACCCAGCTGAATGATTGTGGGAACAGCTGGTAGCAGGTGGGAGATCCCTTGCTGAAGTGGGAAACCTGGTACTAGGGATGGGCACGAACCAGGGAAATGGTGGTTCATGAAGGCTCGTGGTTTGTAGTTCATGATGAACTTTGGTTCGTAATTCAGTTCGTGCCCATCCCTACCTAGTACCCCTACATCTTGGTGTGCTTCTTAAAGGGCCAAATCACATATGATGTGTGGGATCCATCTGGACCCCCAGATCTGTGTGTTTTAGCAACAACAACAAAATAAACAATTGCAGAGGGTCCCAGTACAGATCTGGGATGCAACACTGGAGAAGATGGAGTTTAACTCCCCACCCCCCTCACTGTCCCTCTGATCAGAATTGCCACACCCACAGGTGTTTTAAACATAGAAAGGGGAAAATAGATATCCATATGGGGCCCACCCAGTCTTAAAGCAGCCTGGGTGAATATATCCAAGTAGGAAGATATGCAGGGGAAGAAGAACAACCCCACCCATACCACTGTCCTGACTGAGACTGTAAAGAAATGCATTTTTTTCCTTTGGAGGTTTGAAATAAGCAAAACCTTCACTCTGAGTTTTAAAAGTCTTTTTCTCTCTTTCTCCAGGCAGAGAACAGGCAGGGGGGGGGGCATTTCAATTGCTTTCCAGATTTTCTTCAGCCCACCTTCATACAAATGCTCATAGGTCTAGACAATGGGATGGTCAAGCTCCCCCCCCCCCCCCGCAGCAGGGAACAGAGATTTGGAGGAATTAAATACTAGAGGGACTTCAGGAAGGAAATTTCTGGAGACTTCAGGGAAAGCTTATTTGACCCAGCCTGACCTGGTCAGTGGGTGGGGGAAAGAGAGGTGATAAAACTCAGGGGAGCAAGGAGGAAGGTCTCTTTGGTGCTGCTGGAGTCCATCAGAGCAGACAGATATCTTAACTGACGTCTGAAGAAGGCAGCGAGGTCTGGAGGAGGCAGCCATTAAGCATGCACTGGCCGGAAAAACTGGATGAAACTTCAAGGAAATGTAACTTCCTAAGCTAAGAAGCCTGCCCTACATTTTAACATCTGATAAGGCATGTGTAGAAAGAGGAGCAGAGGAATTACCTTTTACCCATCTCTTTTTAATCCCTTGCTCAATCTGGTGCTGTGCTAAAAGTATGCTTGTGAACATTTCCTTTTTGATAAATATTTTATAATCTTTTGATGTTGGTAGTGGTTCTCTGTACCATACAGACCCCCACCATCTTGGATACGCTATTTTAAAAGGAACGCCAGGGGGAAGGCAGGCAATTGGCAAGTGGCTATTCCTCTGGGGGCACACAAGGCAGTAATTTGTCCCTGTGATGATCAGGCACAGGGCAGTGGGAGACTCAGGGGCAAGGCCTCAGAACTTGGAAGGGAAGCTGGGAGTCCTGACCCTCCCAGCGAGCAATTCCTTACAAAGGCCAGGTGGTGGCAGTGGTTACCCAAGAGAGAAAGAAAAGCGTCTCCAGGTATTGGGGAAACCTTGGAAGGCAGGATGGAACATGGCATGCGGGCCAGAGCAGGCCCATTCCACCAGAGACCCCTCCCCCCACAGCTGCTGTTTGCAGTTAAAATACAGGGGGGGGGGTTTTGGGGGGGACCCAGAGCATCTCAAGAGGGTTGGCCCCTATATATGATGATTTATGTGGTATGCTGTGCATTCATAAGAATAAAGTTAGGCACAAGAACCTGAGAATAGCCAGAATTCCCTGCCAAATTGAAATTCCTGGCAGTGCCATCAATCGGTTTAGACCAGAGTAACTCTGCATAGGATTGTGCTGTTAATGTAAAAATACTCATTGTGAAACAGGAAAAAAAGATTTAAAATTCCATATTTTCCAACAGGTAACTTTGCAGTTGTAATGAGGCAGGGTGCAAACCTTAACTTAGGCCTCCACCAGACTTCTTCATTGAGCTGATACAAGGCTGGAATATATTTGCTCTTGAGAGATTTATTCCACAGTCCTAGCCAATATTTCAAAGTATTCCAGGTAGCTACATGCATTGCATCCTTCCACTGTGCAAAATACATTCCATGTCATCTCAAGTTCACATGGTATAAGGGCTGCAAATCTTATCTGAAAGATATATGGCTCTGTAACTCAACCCCCACTGGTGGGAAAGTAGCTGGAGCTAGAGGTGGCTTTGTCAAAACAGCACGTGGGTTAAGCACCCCTGCTTCCAAATCGCTCCAATCAGATTCGCGGCTCCAACAAAATCATCAGAAGACCGATCACATGTCCCCTGATATCTCATCCAGTTTGTCCCTGGGTTTTCCCACTTGTGTAAATCTGCATAATCCCACTGAGGACAATGGAATTGCTCCATCATACCCATATGAGAGTGGTTAAGAGTGGTTAAGAGTGGCAGACTCTAATCTGGAGAACTAGGTTTGATTCCACACTCCTCCCCATGAAGTCTGCTGGGTGACTTTCAGTGTTCCCTCTAAGCTGAGTTAGTGTGAGCTAGCTCACAGTTTTTGAGCCTCCAGCTCACACATTTTTTTCTTAGCTCAGGAAGGATGGCTCCAGAGCAAACTAATTTATTCAGCAGCCAAATTGTTTGCTCATAACTTTAACACCAGTAGCTCACAAAGTAGAATTTTTGCTCACAAGACTCCACAGCTTAAAGGGAACATTGGTGACTTTGGGCCAGTCACAGTTCTCTCAGAACTCTTTCAGCCCCACCTGTCTCACATGGTGCCTGTTGCGGGCAGAGGAAGGGAAGGAGATTGTAAGCCACTCTGAGACTCCTTAGGGTAGAGAAAAATGGGGTATAAAAACCAACTTTTCTTCTTTTTCCATCTAGTCCAACATTCTGCTTCTAACAAAAGCCAGCCAGATGCCCTGTGGAGGGACACATGAAGAACATGACAGGAATACTGGCAGGAATACTGCTTTGACTCTGGACACCAGAGGTATTCTGTTTCTGAACAGGGATGTTCTCTTTAGCTTTCACAATTAACCCACTACTAGACCTCTCCCATATGTTCTTCTACCCATAAAGACTGAGAAGGCCAAGTTACATGCTGCCTCTCCAGAAACCTGCTCAGAGTTGCTCAAAAAGTAAAAGCCACACAACAAAACCACATGAGAATTACCAATATTAAAGCAAGCCATTGAAAAACAAGCCATCACATAAAATAACATTCAACAGCCTAAAATGATATTCATAGAACAATCCTCGGACAACAAGGAGACCATAAAAACAGTTTAAAAGGTTAGAAATGCTTTCATTTAAAGCCTGAGTAGAAAGCAGTGTTTTGGCCTGACTGACTCCAAAGATAGGCATCAAACCAGTGTCAAGGCAGAGAACATTCCAAAGGTAAGGTGCCACTACTGAAAAAGCCCTGTCTCAGGTTACCACTTGCCTCACCACTGTTCTCCTCGCCGTAACAGGCAGGAGGAACATTACGGGAGAAAGTGGTCCTTCAGGTACTCTGGCCCGAGCCACTTAGGCTCTTTAAATTGTGTAAAATCAATTACAATATTAAGCATGGATCCCTGCTAGGTCAGATAAATGGTTTCTCAACCAGATGTTGGGAGTACATCCAGAGCAGGAACACAGAGGCCCAAAAACCCCGTTGTTGCCCTCCATCAACTGGCATTCACTGGTAGACTGCCCCAAACATGGAGGTATGCTGTTTCTCTAGAGTCTGATAGTACAGACTGCCAGAAGGCTTGTAAAAATCGTCAGGTTTAGAAGTTCCATTAGCTATTTGATATAAGCCACTGAGCGGTGGCTCAAGTGGTTAAGACGCTGAACTGCAGGCTGTGGAAGGTCGGTAGTTCAGCAGTTCGAGACCCGAGTTGCCTCATGATGGAGTGAGCTCCCGTCTCTAGTTCCAGCTCCTGCCAACCTAGCAGTTCGAAAGCAAGAAATTGCAAGTAGATAAATAGGTACCACTTCGGTGGGAAGGTAACAGCGTTCCGTGCGCCTTGCTGTTTAGTCATGCCGGCCACATGACCACGGAAATGTCTTCAGACAGCGCTGGCTCTTCGGCTTTGAAACGGAGATGAGCACCGCAACCCTAGAGTCGGATTCAACTGGCTTTCGAGCAAGGGAAACCTTTACCTTTACCTATAAGCCACTGAAAAGGCTATTTTTGATATGAAACTGACTTCTACTGAGGCGGTCCATTGTTCCACCTAGCCCCGGACAGTGTACTCTCGATAAAGTTGATCTTAGGCTTAAACTCAGAACCTCCTGCATACAAAGACAGTACTCTTTGTATGCCAGGCTTTCACATAGGGGCCGCCACTACCACCGCCACCAATGAGATGGATAACATCGGGGTTAAGGATGGCCCGGGAAGATTTGCCACAATTTCTGCGTGACCGATACCACCGGATTTACCTGGTTGGGATCGGCTATAGGACAACATCATCTCTGGAGAACTGTCTGTTTACCATCTTGGCATATATCCGGGGACCATCTTGCTTTCAACTGAGTACTACTGTTGTTGTGATGAATTGTTATTAATGTTTTTATTGCTTTTACCTTGTTTTATATGGGCTTTGCCCCTTGTAAGCCACCCTGAGCCCGCTTTGCAAGGAGGGCGGGGTAAAAATCCCAATAAATAAATAAATACTCTATTACTTTGCCATTGAAGGAATCCAAGATTTGTCCTGTGTTTTAAGAAATATTATCACAACGTGACCTAGAACAATTGTTCATATTGCTTATTTTATTTTGAAAAGAGCGTGTTAGATAGCAGATTGGTTCTGTTGGAGAAACATGAGATATACCATTTTTTTAAAAAAATTTAAAGGTGGAAGGAACGTGTGGGAACCTTCCATTCAAAGAGATACATTCTGGCACGGAACAGGAAGGTGGACAGGTACAATGACAGTTAGCAGGGGAAATGTTATTTAGCAGCTGGGCCATTAGGAGTTTACAAATGGGAACCGACATGCAGAAAAGCTGCAAGAGGCCTATGATTTATGAATGCTTCCTTTTTGTAGGACAGGTCTTCCAGTGCCATGATAATAGATGATAGCAGATTTCTATATTAGGCACTGGAAGGCAGCCCAAGAATTACCTGTTGCAGAGGTGGGGTTTTACATTCCTTACCCCATTAAACAAGAGGCGTTTCAGTTTTCACAGTAACCCACCCTTATTCATGACAGAACTATTGGATATTAACGTCCTCCTGCACTGGCAACAGTCCAGGAGACACGTCACATAGTACAGAATGTGATAGCAACACTGCACGTTTGTACGGCTGTAAACAGTCCACAGATTTTTACTACGAGGTCAAATCCCGATCACTCAAATGGCCGTCTTGCCATCAGAGATCTTGATCACTGTGTGCACTTTAAAATTCTCTAGCAACAGTCTTCAAACCACAAGAAGTACCAAGAGTGTTTAGGACAGGCTTAAAGTCAGATACCATGTTTCCCCCCCACGACCCAGACCATGAAATCGACATAGGAACAAAGACTTAAGCCTCCACCCCCACTATGCTACAGTTCTGATCTGAACTGGTGGCATGCACAGCTACCCACACCTGGATAGCTCAGGCTAGCCTGATCTCATTAGATCTTGGAAGCTAAGCAGGATCGGCCCTGGTTAGTAGTTGCATGGGACAGGAGACCACCAAAGAAGTCCAGGGTCACAACGCAGAGCCAGGCAATGGCAAACCACCAGCCTTGAAAACCCCGTGGGGTCTCTACAAGTTGGCTGCAATCCGATGGCACTTTCCTATACCGCCACAGCTGCAATGTAAAGTTCAAAAAGCAGTGGAGGACTCCTTAACAGGTCTCCTGTCAC
>NW_015166458.1:164872-166840 GCF_001447785.1 Gekko japonicus | reverse complement strand
GTGCCGCATGACGGAGTGAGCTCCCGTCTCTAGTTCCAGCTCCTGCCAACCTAGCAGTTCGAAAGCAAGAAATTGCAAGTAGATAAATAGGTACCACTTCGGTGGGAAGGTAACAGCGTTCCGTGCGCCTTGCTGTTTAGTCATGCCGGCCACATGACCACGGAAATGTCTTCGGACAGCGCTGGCTCTTCGGCTTTGAAACGGAGATGAGCACCGCAACCCTAGAGTCGGATTCAACTGGCTTTCGAGCAAGGGAAACCTTTACCTTTACCTATAAGCCACTGAAAAGGCTATTTTTGATATGAAACTGACTTCTACTGAGGCGGTCCATTGTTCCACCTAGCCCCGGACAGTGTACTCTCGATAAAGTTGATCTTAGGCTTAAACTCAGAACCTCCTGCATACAAAGACAGTACTCTTTGTATGCCAGGCTTTCACATAGGGGCCGCCACTACCACCACCACCAATGAGATGGATAACATCGGGGTTAAGGATGGCCCGGGAAGATTTGCCACAATTTCTGCGTGACCGATACCACCGGATTTACCTGGTTGGGATCGGCTATAGGACAACATCATCTCTGGAGAACTGTCTGTTTACCATCTTGGCATATATCCGGGGACCATCTTGCTTTCAACTGAGTACTACTGTTGTTGTGATGAATTGTTATTAATGTTTTTATTGCTTTTACCTTGTTTTATATGGGCTTTGCCCCTTGTAAGCCACCCTGAGCCCGCTTTGCAAGGAGGGCGGGGTAAAAATCCCAATAAATAAATAAATAAATACTCTATTACTTTGCCAATCAAGGAATCCAAGATTTGGCCTGTGTTTTAAAAAATATTATCGCAATGTGGCCTAGAACAATTGTTCATATTGCTTGTTTTATTTTGAAAAGAGCGTGTTAGATAGCAGATTGGTTCTGTTGGAGAAACATGAGATATACCATTTTTTAAAAAAAAAATTAAAGGTGGAAGGGACGTGTGGGAACCTTCCATTCAAGGAGATACATTCTGGCACGGAACAGGAAGGTGGACAGGTACAATGACAGTTAGCAGGGGAAATGTTATTTAGCAGCTGGGCCATTAGGAGTTTACAAATGGGAACCGACATGCAGAGAAGCTGCAAGAGGCCTATGATTTATGAATGCTTCCTTTTTGTAGGACAGGTCTTCCAGTGCCATGATAATAGATGATAGCAGATTTCTATATTAGGCACTGGAAGGCAGCCCAAGAATTACCTGTTGCAGAGGTGGGGTTTTACATTCCTTACCCCATTAAACAAGAGGCGTTTCAGTTTTCACAGTAACCCACCCTTATTCATGACAGAACTATTGGATATTAACGTCCTCCTGCACTGGCAACAGTCCAGGAGACACGTCACATAGTACAGAATGTGATAGCAACACTGCACGTTTGTACGGCTGTAAACAGTCCACAGATTTTTACTACGAGGTCAAATCCCGATCACTCAAATGGCCGTCTTGCCATCAGAGATCTTGATCACTGTGTGCACTTTAAAATTCTCTAGCAACAGTCTTCAAACCACAAGAAGTACCAAGAGTGTTTAGGACAGGCTTAAAGTCAGATACCATGTTTCCCCCCCACGACCCAGACCATGAAATCGACATAGGAACAAAGACTTAAGCCTCCACCCCCACTATGCTACAGTTCTGATCTGAACTGGTGGCATGCACAGCTACCCACACCTGGATAGCTCAGGCTAGCCTGATCTCATTAGATCTTGGAAGCTAAGCAGGATCGGCCCTGGTTAGTAGTTGCATGGGACAGGAGACCACCAAAGAAGTCCAGGGTCACAACGCAGAGCCAGGCAATGGCAAACCACCAGCCTTGAAAACCCCGTGGGGTCTCTACAAGTTGGCTGCAATCCGATGGCACTTTCCTATACCGCCACAGCTGCAATGTAAAGTTCAAAAAGCAGTGGAGGACTCCTTAACAGGTCTCCTGTCAC
>NW_015166458.1:154977-164429 GCF_001447785.1 Gekko japonicus | reverse complement strand
AGCTTTTGTGACAGTGACTCACAAAGCTCATCCCCTGCCACAAATGTTGTTATTCTTTAAGGCCCGACTGGACTCTTGCTCTTTTCTGCTGCCACAGACAGACAGACATGGCTACCTGTCTTGATCAAGTCTCCTGTCATTGCATTTAATTCTGCCCTAAGACAGCTTTCAGGTGAAGGATTTCTTGTGCATCACGTGTGTTGTGTGGGTCCAACTTCTGAAGCCATACGGAAGCTGTACTCAGGTGGGCTAGTCTAGACCAGTGACCCCCAACCTGGTGCCTGTGGTTTCCTGGTACCCATTTCCTCAAAGGAAATACCCAGTCCTACTTTTCTCCCCAATGGGGATACAAAGTGGCTTATAACATTCTTTTCTACTTTATCCTTCCAACAACCCTGTGAGGTAGGTTTGGTTAAGAGAGATCGACTGATCCAGGGTCACCCGGTTTGCTTCCACAGCAGAATAGGAATTCAGACCTGGGTCTCCCAGATCCTAATCCAGCACTTTAACCACTCTGTCTCCCCTTGTCACATTTCAATCGAGCCTTAGAGTGAGGAACTGCGGAGCAGAATAGGAGGATGGCTGCCGTTAACTACTGGGAGGAGATCGGGGTTAGATAGCTTCCATGGGAGAAAGTGGGTGGTGTGTGTGATGGGGGGGGTCCTTGGCCCACACTGAGGCCTGGCAGGAATCCCTGTGGACCAGATCATTCCCCAGCCTACCAGGTCCCCATCCATACTATAAAAGGGCAGGGGCAGAAGCCAGTGACAGGAAGATGAGCCCTGTCATACGGAAAAGCGTCACTGGCTCAGGAACCCCTTCAAAGCCTCAGGCTCACATTTGTGTCACATTGCAGATGACATGGTCTGAACTTCGCTCAGGTCTTACGTCTGAGACGGCCCTTGTGGGAGAGGAAGGGATGCAAACAGATGAGGCCCTATCTGTTGTTCGATAAACTGCTGCGGCTTCAGGACACTGTCGGCTAGCTTCCCCGTGGCAGAGAACACGTCCATCTGGCAAAACAACCTTGTCACACCCACAAAAACCATCTGTGCTGAGCTGGGGGGGGGGGGATGGGCGGGGGGGGGGGGGGATGGCACGGGGAGGGAATAGAGATTTTTTTAAAAAGAGGGGGAAAGGAAAAGCAAAGCAAAACACCACCAGAAAGTAAGAAACAAAAGCACAGATTTCAGAGATACGGTAAAAGCTGTTCTCAGCTTTATCCCAAGCACCTTTCAAAGTGTGGCAATGTAATAATAAAGGATTTTAACATGTCCTAGAGAGCCCCACACCTTGACTAGCAAAATATCCATCATTAGGATTGGCAGGACTTTTTATTGGCCCCCTGTAGATCTTTGTGAATTTTTAACTGCATGTGGTATATAGTTCGCCTGTTCTGTCCAGAGGCCCTGTCTACTGGATGTGCATTGGAAGTTCCATGCTTGGAACTGAATTCCCACTGGTAGGGATGCCAGCCTCCAGGTGAGACCCGGAGATTCCCCTGGAATTACAGTTCATCTCCAGATGACAGGGATCAGTTTCCCTGGAGAAAACAGCTGCTTTGGAGGGTGCACTCTATGGCATAGAATCATAGAATCAAAGAGTTGGAAGGGACCTCCAGGGTCACACGCTGTACCCCACCGAGGTCCCTGTCCTCCCCAGACTCCACCCCCAAACCTCCAGGAGTTTCCCAACCTGGAGCTGGCAACCCTAATTCCCAGGCATGGCTGGGGGGGGGGTCTGTTTCAGATTGAGACTGTGGAGGGAAGGGGGTTTAAGTCTTCTGCACCGCCACTGTTTTCCCAGCCTGAAACAGCCTCTGTGAAACATACTTTAAGAGGCTGAGAAGAGGTACATTCTTATTCTGTGTATGATGGTAAGGTCTTGGCAAACAGGTAGTATTTATAGGCTGTAATGGAGGAAACCAAATGGCCATCTTAAGATTCTGAGCAATCCACCTGATCTTTTGCTCTTTCTGAACATTCTGCATCTTTTTTTTTTTGCCCTGTTTTATGCAAAGAGCCTTTTAAATGTCAACAATTATAAATGTGGGGAAAGGCTCTGAATTTTCAAAATTTAAAAAAATGCATGAACCCCAATGAATCTTAATTTGTTGGTGCACTATGAGTATCACAGAATGGGGATCTACAAGATTGTTTTAATTTTTATTTTCTCCACAACTGGAGTGTACTTTCCCACTTTTAAAAAAATTACAAAAATTCTTAAATATATTTTTTTAAATCTCTGCTAAAGAAAATAGCAAATTGGTGTGGTAGGACTGAGGGAAACTGCTGGGTTATGACTGAGGAAAACCACTTTCAAAGTCCTACTCTGCCATTGAGCTCACTTGAGACACCCTTTGTCTAACCTATCTGGCAGGGTTATTATAAGAATAAGATGTGAACTGTGTGTTGCTCAGTGGCAGAACTGTGGTTCAGTGGCAGAACAGAGGTTCTCTTCCGGAGCTCCGTACCTGAGAGCTCCCCCCCGACTAGAGCCCTGCTTGTAACACCCAACACTATATAAAGTGTTGTCAAGTTGCAGCTGACTTATGGAGATGCCAGCAAAGGGCAGTGAGAATCAGAAGAGGTTTGCTATTGCCTTTCTCTGCAGGGTCCTCCTTGGTGGTCTCCCTTCCAAGTACGAGATCAGGCTACACCATGCTACCTTCCCTCCCAGTTAAAGACTTAGGCAGTAAGCAAATGTGAAAGGCCTCTATTACAGATCCCGGAGAGCTGCAGCCAGTCAGAGTGGATCATCCTGGGCTCAATGGAACAACGGTTTGATCCAGTAAGAAGAGGAAAATGAAGACTGTTAAATACTGGGTTCTAGACGCATTGCAGTGATCAGCTCTGGTTTATTAAGTGATTTCAGCAGAACACAGGATGAAGCTAGCAGGGCTAGAGTCCTGCTTATAAGCATGCAAAACACCACACCCAACACACACACACACTCCCAGTGGTAGGCTATTTACAAGATAACTCCCGTTCAATAGGTGTTCAAGCTATGCCAGTTCTCTAGGGCACTTTAAGCTTAATACATAACAAGAAGTATAGTGTCCAAATCACGAGATGTGATGGTACCACTTTACTCTGCTCTGGTTAGACCTCACCTAGAGTGTTGTGTTCAGTTTGGGTCAGTACAATTTAGGAAGGATATAGATAAGCTGGAACGTGTCCAGAAGAGAGCAACAAAGATGGTGAGGGGTCTGGAGACCAAGTCCTATGCGGAAAGGTTGTAGGAGCTGGGTATGTTTAGCCTGGAGAGGAGACGACTGAGAGGTGCTATGATAACCATCTTCAAATAATTGAAGGGCTGTCATATAGGTGCAAGCACACACACTAAAATATCCACTTTCAATGCACTTTCCAACTGGATTTTTACTGGGTGAACTGGCAAAATCCAGTTGGAAAGTGCATTGAAAGTGGATTGAAAATGGATTATTTAGTGTGTGAGGCCACAGCCTAGAATTAGGATACTCCTTCCCACTACCTTCTCCCTGTCCTTTTCTGAACTGCACACCCTCCTTCCATCTATAGTTCCCCCTTCCCCCCCCCCCTACATTTTTTGTTGTTTCAAATACCCTGAACAAAATTTACTTTGGAAAATCCAGTTGGAAAGTGCATTGAAAGTGGATTATTTAGTGTGTGTGGCCACAGCCTAGAATTAGGATACTCCTTCCCACTACCTTCTCCCTGTCCCTTTCTGAACTGCACACCCTCCTTCCACCTATAGTTCCACCCTCCACCCTCCCCCACATTTTTTGTTGCTCAAATTCCCTGAACAAAATTTACTTTGGCTTCTTTGACTGACCTCTGCAGAGCCCGAAAGGATAGGGCCAAAGTGAAGGGCTTTCAAGGTCAAGAGAGAAGGACAGCTCCTGGGCACGACAGGGAACAAAGAATGTTTCTCTAGTCCTCCAAGGCCATTTCTTTGCATTCCTGAGCTCTATTCAGTAATGGTCTAAGACAGGGGTAGGTAACCAAGAGTGGTATGCCATAAGCATAAGAGCATAAGAGACGCCAATGTTGGATCAGGCCAAAGGCCCATCCAGTCCAACACTCTGTGTCACACAGTGGCCAGAAATACCAGTGCCATCAGGAGGTCCACCAGTGGGGCCAGGACATTAGAAGCCCTCCCACTGTTGACCCCCCCCCCAAGCACCAAGATGACAGAGCATCACTTGCCCCAGAGTCCCTATCTGTACCTTGTGGCTAATAGCCACTGATGGACCTCTGCTCCATATGCTTATCTAATGCCAGACCTTTTGGCTTGGCACCCAGGGCCAGACCTCCGCCCAAGCAACTGAGGCATTGGCAGGCACCACTAGTGCTGGAGCCAGGAGTGTTGGAGAAGGCAACAAGCACGGCTTATGCCCACTCTCACCTCCCAGACCTGCACAGCCACCAGCCTAAGTCCAGGATGGATCCATGATATGCTGGCAGCATCCCTGGTCCTTGGCTTCCTTCCAAAGGCGCCTGGCCAAATACAACACTCTTGTCCCCTGCATCGTAAAGCAATTTGAATATTACCAGTGGAATATATGCCTTAAACTCTACTGGTAATTCATAAGGATTCAGCGATCACAAGACTACTTTTTTATATTTAAGGTCAAGTCCGCAATGAAAAATACCTGCTAAGATCTTCTTGCTGTACAATGACGGATGCAAGTCACATGATAAGACAAAAATCATATGACGATGAGTGAATGGCATACTGATGACAGAAAATCACATCATAAGTATTATAATTGTGTGAGCTTTAATTCGTCATCATTCATCATTGTCAATGACGGATCGACGGATGGATGGACAGACAGAGACGGACAGACAGATAGTGCCCTAAAGGCTGCAGATAACCCAGCAGGGTTAGCAAGATGCTAAGAAACCCCAGACATTCACCTTTGGACTGATAAGCAGTGCAGTCCTAAGCAGTGTTACACCTTTCTAAGCCCAGTGGCCTTAGAAGGGTAGGATTCTTTCTAGATCAGGTTGCACTATTTATGAAAAGCTTCTTGCCCATAGTCAAAGGTTCCCTTTATTATATTATTGCTAAAATCAGCACGAGTTAGATCCAGTCAGCCACTTTGTTCAATCTTGTCCCATTCCCCTCCTGACTACAATCCCTGTATCCGAAGGCATTTATGTATCCGGATCCCGGGATCCCAGTGTTACCAACCTCTAGGTGGGCCAGGAGATCTCCAGAATTACAGCTGATCTCCAGATGACAGAGATCAGTTCACCTGAAGAAAGGGGCTGCTTTGGAGAATGGCCGCTATGGTATTATACACTGAGATCCCTCGTCTCCCCAAACCCTGCCCTCCCCAGGCTCCATCCCCAAATCTCCAGGAATTTTCCAGGACAAAGTTGGCAACCTACATGATCCCCACCAAAGCCTTATAGAGGTCAGTGGGATTCCCTCATCTCTTTAGAAGAAAACTTAGTTGGATCCAGCAGATTTTGTTATTTGAGTGCAGCATCCTGTTTGCAGAAAATTGTCCTTCTGCACAGAATTAATTCTCGCTAAAGCCTTCCAATTAAAACGGCAAGAGACCAGCACTGCAGGAAAGGAAGGCTCAGCTTGTTTCCACCGATAATTTCATTACATGTTCAACAAGACTTCAAATGGCCATTTAAATAAATAAATAGATGTTTAAAATAAATGAATATGTCGAAATGCAATGCAACCAGCGTCTGAGCAAACAATTGGGATGCAAAAGAGTGGGAGGGAGGGGGGAGGGGACTTGTTTCAAATCTCTCCATTCTTCAGAGCAAGCTGAGACCGCTCAGTGTCTTTACATAACAGACAGATCTTCAGTCCCACTCCCACAACTAACTCTAAGCACTTACAGAATCAAAACCCTGCGTGGACAGATTCCCACATTTCAACTTACAACACACATGTCATCCAGTGAATACCCCCCCACACACAGACACACACCCCATCCTCCAGCCCTGCATTCGATTGACCTAAAATTTAGCTGAGCAAATAGCTTACAGCCTGTGCAAAGCAGAGCAGTAACATGGACTGCAGTGCCACCTACTGGCAAAGTAGTGCTTTGCAGGTCTGCCATTCTAGTCTATTTTGGACAAACTGGTTGTTGAGGCCTCATTTCCAAGCGTGACACTTAGGGATGACTGAACAACAGAAATCTTCTGCCATATTATTAAAAAAACCCATGTGTCTATACTTCAGGAGCACTTGTATCTCCATTCAACTCACTGGTTCTAACAGTCTATGTAACTTGCTCTAAACAATTAAACTTGCATGCAATGCTCCCTCTAGGCTGTGGAGTCTAGTGAGCAAAAATTCTACTTTGTGAGCTACTGGCATTAAAGTTGTGAGCGAGCGATTTGGCTACTGCATAAATTAGTTTGCTCTGGAGCCAGCTTTCCTGAACAAAGACAAAAATGTGTGAGCCAGAGGCTAAAAAGCTTTGAGCTAGCTCACATTAACTCAGTTTAGAGGGAACACTGCTTGCGTGTCAAAGGCGCAAAAATCCCTTTTCAGGGACAGTAACTGGAACAGCAGTGACTGTTGGCCTATGTTGGCATTATTGCTGTGGCTATTATGTAGGGTTCCAGCTCTGGGTTGGAAAATACCTGGAGATTTTGGGGAAGGAGCCTAAAAAGAGCTAGGTTTGAGAAGGGGAGGGAGTTTGATTTATTTTTTATTTATATTTAATTAATTATAGGTCACCCTTCTCAGAGAGCACAGAGCTCAGGAAAGTAAACAACAGTAAAAAATAAAACCCATACATTAAAACAATACAGTGGTGTATAATACCATAGAATCCACCTTCCAAAACAGCCATTTTCTCCAGGTGAACTGATCTCTTTCATCTGGAGATCGGCTATAATAGCAGGAGATCTCCAGCCACCACCTGAAAATTGGCAACACTACTATTATGAGGTATAAAAATGTAACAGCGAGGCGTACTCTTAAAATAGTCAGTCACAAGAGGAAAAGTCTCTGTTCCAAGTGCTGTTGACAGAATTTACCTCACAGCATATGAAGTAAGTGTATGAAAATATATGAGGCTGGGCCGCAAACCTGGCTTTACTCAACTGCTAAGGACCAGGGTGCTTTTGTTTGTTTTTAAAGGGAGGGAATTGGATGCCCTAAATCAGTTAACACGGGCCTTCTAATTGTTTTCAATGTAGGTGGCGCTAATGACCTGCCAAAGAGAAGACATCACCTAGAAAATACAGTTAGATTTGAATCCTGTTGCACCTCAGAGACCAACAAGATTTTCAACCTCCCTTCAAGTGGACAGATCACAAGCATACTCTGTCCTGGCAGTGGGGAACTGCAACCAAAATGTTGTCCCATCTAGCTATCTTTATATGTTGGAATTCCCCAAATATCACAGAGCTTTTCCATCCTTCCATCTGCCCTTCTTGAACAGAGATATGCATGCACCCCGTATGTGAAACGTCTCTGCCCACGCCAGTCTGGAATGGTAGAAACAACTGAGCATGTCCTCTTACATTGCCGGCTTTACCAGAACGTTTGAAATATGTATATCACTCCAATTATGTCCAATTATCCAAGCAGAGCCAATCAATTTTATACTTCTCTTCTTGCTGATCATTGTAATGAAACTACCCTTAAGGTAGCTAGACTTTGTGCCTTGGCGTGTTTAATCAGGCAGAAGAACACAATTTTGTTTTAACAAATTTTATTCTAGCAAATGTATATTTATGTTCCGTTTATTCATGACACGCAACTAATGTTTATGATCTTGATCCTGAATCGTAATTAACTGTTGATTTATTGAACAAGATTTTCAGGGTATAAGCTTTCAAGGGTCAAGTCTCCCTTCTTCAGATACAAGTAGGAATGGAGATTTCTGAGACTTGGATCTAAGTGCATATTGTAATTAGCTTGATTGCAGCAGAGGGAAAATGTTTCAGGCCAGAAAATCAGCATCTCTAGTGAGATAAGAATCCTATGTCCCTATTTAGCCCTGGGGGTCCATTGTTCTGAACTTGTGAATGAGCTCAAGTTCAGCAGTCTCACGTTGTAATTTCCCCTTGAATCTTTTTGTTTGTTTGTTTGTTTGTTTGAGGACTGCCACTCTTAGGTCAGCAATGGAATGACCTGAAAGATTAAAATGTTCAGGTTTTTTTTAGTGTTGTGGTTTTTAATGTCGGATTTCTGTCCATTTATTCTTTTGCATAGGAACTGACTGTTTGTCCAGTGCAGAAAGTGGATGGGCATTGCTGATGTTTGAAGGCATGTATAATGCTGGAAGATGAACAAGTGAATAAACCTGAGATGGTATTGTTAGGTCCGGTTATTGTGTTGTCAGAGTGGATATGGGGACAGAGTTGGCATCTTGATTTGTTGCAGCCATGGTCCCAGGTTGTGTCATAGACCTTCTCAACCCTTATCATTTGGAGCTCACCCTGGATGAAGTACAGTCACACTGCTGAGAATCCCTATGGCATTACTGACAGAAAAAGTTATCTATTATTCCGTACTGGAACAGCCACAAGAAATAGTTTGATTGGAATCAATATAAGTAAATACCAGATCCTGAATGTTATTTATTCATTTATTTGAATTATTTATACTCTGCCTTATCTGCCTGTTAGACTAAAAGCAGCTAAAACAAAATAACGGTCTATTAACAAGATTAAAACAACATGCAGATTAAAAACACACTGATAAAAATGCAGCCAAATCTGTCCAAATAGTTTACCATTCACCTAATGCACTCAGCATAGGGTTGACAGCCTCCAGGTGGGACCTGGAGATTGCCCGCTTTTACAACTGATCTCCAGCTGACAGAGATCAGCTCCCCTGGAGAAAATGGGTGCTCTGAAGGGTGGACTCTACAGCATTGTACCAGGCTGAGGCCCCTCCCCTACCCAAACCCCGCCCTCTCCTGGATCCACCCCCAAAGTCTCCAGGTATTTTCCAACCCAGACCTAGAAATCCTAACTTAGCAGGGTATCCTGTCACAGAGTCCACCCTTCAAAGCAATCATTATCTCCAGGGAACTGGTCTCTGTAGACGGGGGAAATAGGGGATCAGTTGTAATTCCAATTGATCTCCAGGCCTCAACGGGCAGTTGGCAAACCTAGGTCAAGACCTTCCTTGATGTTGCCTCCTAGCATTGGCATTCACTTTTTATTTTCTCCATTTCAAATGTGAGCCGAAGCATGAGAGAATAGTAGGTTCTCTAAGATCCAACTTAGACATGAAGTGGGATCCACTTGCATTTCTCTGTCCACATCTAAGGGAGGGAGGGAGGGAAGGAGGGAGGTCAGTTTAAAATACAAACCTGGGTCTCCCCACATCAATCTGCAACTCTGACCACTGTGCAGTGCTGCCTCTACTGATCTGTAATGTTCCAGAGGTATTGTAATGTAATACTCAGTTTCTCAAACAAGTGTATGCCTGTCTGTTGGTCCACTTAGGAGTCTTGATCCTGGTTGTGTGGT
>NW_015166458.1:133937-154733 GCF_001447785.1 Gekko japonicus | reverse complement strand
GGGGGGACTGGGGTATGTGGGGGGGGGGGGTGAATTTCCTGCATTGTGCAGGGGGTTGGACTAGATGACCCTGGAGGTCCCTTCCCACTCTATGAGTCTATGATTCTATAATTCACCCAGGCTGGCTGTGGGCACGCCAGCACCTGTCAGGCAGAAGCACCTGAGATCCTCCCCCTCCCCTTTTCCTTCGCCCGACATGGAAGCGAAGGGAAGGGAGAAGGGGGAAAGAATGGATCCCAGGTACTTCAGCCTGTCAGAGGGGCTGGTGTACATTTCCGGTGATGTCGGGGGTGTGGCATATGCTAATAAGTTATGCTAATGAGCTCCTGCAGCTCTTTTTCTACGAAATGACCCCTGCTGGGAAGCAAAGAGTAAGAAGGGATTGCTGCGGGGGGTGGATTTCCAAGCCTTGCATGATCAGATCACTATTTATTGTATGATATTGATTGCAAGAGATCATAACACCACAGTAGGGCTGGCAACCAGTGGGAATCTTGCCAGCAACATCATGATATCATGAAATGGATCATGAGTGATGCTGTATTATTCAGCTCAAACCTCTATAACCATAGCATTTGGGGCAAATGCTCGAGTGTAGCTGGGAACGATGATGTCACTTCCTGGTCACACCAGAAGTGATGTCATGGCATCAAGATGACACAAATCACACACACACACCCATTTCCCCTACCATTTTTCTCCTGCTGCCCAGCTGAGTGGTGGCAGAAAGGGATCATGTGGGTGGGGAGGTCCCCCACTGAAGCAGGATACCTGGCAAGCCTTACAATTTGCTTCTTTTCCTGAAAAATAAAAAGGAGTCTTGTGGCACTTCAAAGACTAACTGATTTATTGCGGTATTAATGAATTAGAACTGAGCCGTATTAACCAGAGTTTCCACAGACACAGATGCAGCTGTTGTCATGAGGGGGTGACTGTGCACACCTTGTACTTCTGGCTTTTCACAGAAATGTCACAAAATGTACGTCATGTCAGGGGTGTGGCATATGCTAATGAGTTATGCTAATGAGTTCCCCTAGCTCTTTTTCTACGAAACGACCCCGGGAACGATGATGTTACTTCCTGGTCACACCAGAAGTGATGTCATGGCATCAAGATGACACAAATCACACACACCCCATTTCCCCTACCATTTTTCTCCTGCTGCCCAGCTGAGTGGTGGCAGAAAGGGATCATGTGGGTGGGGAGGTCCCCCACTGAAGCAGGATACCTGGCAAGCCTTACAATTTGCTTCTTTTCCTGAAAAATAAAAAGGAGTCTTGTGGCACTTCAAAGACTAACTGATTTATTGCGGTATTAATGAATTAGAACTGAGCCGTATTAACCAGAGTTTCCACAGACACAGATGCAGCTGTTGTCATGAGGGGGTGACTGTGCACACCTTGTACTTCTGGCTTTTCACAGAAATGTCACAAAATGTACGTCTTGACTTTCGTGGCCTTTTATAACATCCATTGTTCACAATGGTTTCCCCTCTGACTCCATTTGTGCGCTGACTAGAGAATTCACCGTATGCTTCCTATGAACCCTCAAGAACCCGTCTGACGAATCTTGTGCTGACGCAAATCTGTTAGCCTTCAAGATGGCCAAGGATTCCTTCCTGGTTTTGCTTCACCCTGCCCCACACCCGCATGGCATCTCTCCGTTACAAATACAGTTTTAGCGCCAAGTTAAATGGCTGGGTCCTGAAAAGTGGTTAAAACTGTATCATAATTTAGGGAAAGTCAGGAAGCAGTTAGAGCATATCAAGCTTAATATCATTTTTGTGGAGGAAAAACGTTAAGAGTTGTTTTGTGGTAACCCAGGGCCATGCTTCCAAACCCCAGGTTTTCATTAGGTGCCAAAATGATCCATGGATGCTAACTGCACCAAAACCACACAAGCATCAGTTAAACCTCAACCATGCGGCAGCAAAGATAGAATTCTCAATCCTAAAATTGGTGGGTACCGATTAAAGTGATCTCCAGTGCAATCCTAAACAGTGAACAGACTCCTAAATCCACTGACATCAAAGGGTTTAGAAGGGTGTAACTCTGTTTAGGATTGCATTCGGTCATAACCAAACTCCCTTTTTTTGTGTGATCTTACTTTTTCCAAACAGGGAACAATAATTTACAATTTAGATGTCTGCTTTCTAAAAAAAGGGTTTAGAAGGGTGTAACTCTGTTTAGGATTGCATTCGGTCACTAAGCAGGATAGTCATAACCAAACTCCCCTTTTTTAGTGATCTTACTTTTTCCAAACAGGAAACAATAATTTACAATTTAGTTGTCTGCTTTCTAAACAAAAATAGATTTTTAGGGGGGAAACACCCAATTGGGGGTGGGTAGTGTTTTCACTTCCCTTACGATTGGCCTACTTCCATATATGAAGTATATGAGTGAAAAACAACCACAACAGATACTTCTGTAGGAGAACTATTTGTTCCAAATATTTATATCAAGGAGGTTATCAACACTATAAGACTAAAACCACAGAGTTTTAAAAATACAGACAAATCTGACCAAGCAATTTACCCTCTACCCAATGCCCTGTGGAATAAAACTGTCTTACACACTTGCCGAAATGCAGCGACTGAAGGAACCTTCCACACCCAATCTGGCAGGCTATTCTAGAGAAGTGGACCAATACCACAGAGAAAGCTGGTGACCTAATGCTGCAAGGGAAATCCTGAGGGAAAAGCTATCTAAAAACACAGCTGGCATATGCAATTATACCAGGTGATGATGTTCAGCCCCAGGCTATAAAGGGCTTTACAGGTAATAGCCAGCACTTTGAACTGGACCAAGATGCAAATAGATAAGCAGTGGGGTATTTTTGGGCAGGAACACACAGGAACGGAGTTCCGGCTGGCTTCAGAGTTGGCCACACCCACTACTGCCAAAACCTCTGCATGCCTGGCTACAGAGGGAAGGCCTGGAAAGTGACCCCCCTGCGACTCCGAGGTGGGCCGGCCATGGGGGACCCTGGAAGGATTGGAGAGGCATTTAAATGCCTCTCCATGCCTTCCCCGGCCTGTCTGAGAGCCAGCTTGTACAGGCTCCCTGCTGCCGCGGGGCGCCCGAGCAAGCAGAGGGAAGGCAGTTTAAACTGCCTTCCCTCCCCTCCAAGGGGGGGTTTGCCCGGGCTCTCTGCAGCCGCAGGACACCTGGGCAAGCCAAGGGAAGGCATGGGGTGTGGCCTAATATGCTAATGAGTTTCGGTTGTTGGGTGTGGCCTATTATGCTAATGAGTTCCTGGGCTTTTTCTTCCAAAAAAGCCCTGAGCAGTAAAGTTGACAATGCACTGAAGTTATCAGTTCCACGCCGGCCACAGACAGACTACAGTCCACTGACACATTTTATATATGCTGAAGCTTCCTAGATGTGTTCAAAGTAGGCTTGCCAAGTCCCCCCAGGGGGTGGGGAAACCCCCACACCAGAGGCCCGTTCCCCGCTGCCAGCGGATCGGGCCCTGGGGGGAACCCCACCCCCAAAGTACATGAAGTGCACATCACCCGGAAGTGACGCGACCACGCCGGGCACGCTGGGGGCAGGGCCACGGTCAACAAGGGAAAACTCTATGGTTTTCCCTCAGATGGTTGTGGCCCCGCCCCCAGCATGCCCAGCGTGATCACGTCACTTCCGGGTGACGTGGTTGCGGCATGCGCATGCTCCGAGGAACAGCCAGGAGTCCCCCGCTCTAGCTAAAGGTAAGACTTGGCAACCCTAGGTAGAGTGCATTACATGTTAGATGTAGCTGTAACGGAAAAGAGGCATGCTTAATAATGATGACCTTTTTATCCATCGACAGGGCTGGGTCCAAGAGAACCCCCCAGCTCTTCTTGGTTGGTCTACTAAAAAGAGCTTAACCCCATTTAGACCTAATCAACACCAGCCAAAAATTCTGCTTTCTCAGCCAGAATCACTTCCAGCTAGGGTTACCAGTAGGGTTGCCAGGTCCCCTCATTGCTTCGGCGGGGGGATTGGGGGGGGCGTTCGAGGACATCCCCTGATGTGATGACGTCACCCGGAAGTGACATCATCATGCCGGGGATGTCACGTGGGAATGTTCTGGTTTAGGGGCAAAACTCTATGCCCTTAAACCAGAGCATCCCTGCACAATGCCCCTGGCATGATGACATCCCTTCCGGGTGACAACATCACATCGGGGAAGTCACATGGATGTGGCTGTTTGAGGGTGGGGTTTCCCCCACCGGCCAGCTGGCTGCCGGTGGGGAGAAGCCCTGAAAACCAGATAATCCCTGCCCTGACCTGGGGACTGGCAAGCCTAGTTACCAGGCAATGCCTGGCAACAGATGGAAGAGTTGGTGGGGCAGCGTCCCAGGATAAAAAATTTAAAAGAAAAATAAGGCCTTCTCTACTTACAAGAAGTTCTTAGCATAGAGTTCCTGGTGATTCCTAGAGATACCCAGAAGTGAGAAAGCATAGCTCTAAGTATTGCCAGAACTTTATGGTAAAACTAAAAATTCTTACCATAGAGTTTCCAGTAATTTCTAGGGCTACCCTTTGTCATTTCTGGGTAGCTCTAGGAATCACCAGGAAAAAGAGTACTTCCAGCAAGTAGATGAGTCCCTGTTCTTAATTTTTTTTCCTGCTGCCACTTCTAGTGGGAGAACCTGGGAACAGGGGATCCTCTACACCTACTACCTCCATCTTGACTGGATTAAGCTTGTTGACCATCAGCCATTTGCTCACAGCCCTAAGACACTGGCTCAGGACCTCTGTAGCTCCTCCCAGATGCTTATGTATAGCTTTGGAAAGTAGGCTGTTGAGGACAGCAATGCAACTATTTACTTTGCATGTTGGGAGGAGTGTAGCTAGTTTGTTGATGGCAACCTTGGTGGTTTGGGGAGCATGATGGCTGGTCATTCCTGACTTGGCAGGAAAAGGGGGGAGCCTTTTAAAATTCCTGTGTTTGTTCCAGGTGACTGCCTTATTGCTGAAAGATCTCAGCGGAAGAAGCAGTAGGCAGGAGTTACGAAGAAAGTAAGTTCCACTGGATTGTCATTCAGGATCTTGCTGTTGGACTCTTCTTTTCACATCACTGAGCTGATTTCTTCTAATATGAGCTTTTCCTTCTGCCCTCTGTTGGCTAAAATCACTTCCTGAGGAGAAGGTCGGTCTCCAGACTGGATCTTTGGATCAAAGCTGATTTCATCTGCTATGGATTGGCCAGACTCTGCTAGAAAACAGCACTTCCAGGTAAGATTGCCAGATCCCCTGGTGAAGCCAGGGGTCCCCTGCTCCCTGGCCCAACCTCCCCACTGCCAATCAGCTGGCTGGTGGGGGGAACTCACTCAGAAAAAGAGGAAGATCCAGTGTCATTACCCACATGACCCGGAAGTGACATCATCACTTCCAGGACACTGGGGGTGACACTTTGGTATATGGGCAAAAATTCTATGGTGGAAGCCAAACTTACTATAGAGTTTTTGCGCAAATATTAGAGTGCCACCTCAACCTCCCGGAATTGATGATGTCACTTCCAGATTATGTGAACAGTGACACAGACACATTATTGTACCTAGGCTGGGCCTCCCTGCTGCTCCCGGTAAGTCCCCCCTACCCCATGCTGGTTGCCAGGAGGGACCTGGCAACCCTACTTCCAGGACATTGGCTACAGGACCACAGGCTTTACCATCTGCCAGACCAACTTTCCCAGAGGACAGTGCTCTCAAAACCCGGGACATTACCTGGGAGCTGCATGCTTAACAAACCATGAATAAGTCCCTGACTTGATAAGCCATCACTCATCTTCAGTCTCTGGACCTTTGATTTGAGAAGAGAAAGTAGTTTTGGTGCAAAATGGTATTTCCCTCTGTTACAATAAGTTGTTTTGCTTTAACAAAGATGACTGAGTAGGAAAGGGGGGGGGAGGCTTTAAGAAAGGAGACCCTAGAGCTTGAATCCACCCTTAGTTCCAACAACTGGGTTACAGTTAAATAATGAGATGTAAAGCTGGATGCCATTCACATATTGGTGACAATCCAAACCTCCAGATGATCTCAGCCAAAGATTAAAGAACATTGGAAGAAAAATAAACCCTTGGGGCACCCCACATATCAGGTCTCAACTAGCTGATTCGGCCTCTCCTACAGAAATTCTTTGTTTCCTGCCAACAAGAAAGGAATGAAACCAACAGAGAGCTGTCCCTTTTATCCAAAACACTGATTACAGTCCACCAAAATACCATGGTCAACTGTATCAAATGTTGCTGATAGATCCAACAGTATCAGTTGTGATGGATTGCCTTTATCCAATTGCAGCCAGAAATCATCAACCAGACATAGCTCTGTTTCAGTCCCAAAGCCAGGCCTGAAGCCAGACAGAGATTGGTCAAGGGCAAATGTTTCAGTCAGAAATACCTGCAAATGGTCTGCCACAACCTGCTGAGACCCAGGTTGATAATTGCCCAAAGATGTCTTCTTAAAGAACGGTCTAACCACAGCTTCTTTCTGCTATGAAGGAAACACTGTTTTTCTAGGGTTGCCACTGACAACATTATATCACTTCCAGAAGTGACATCATCGTGCCAGTGATGTCGGGGTGATGCTCTACTTTTTGGCTAAACTGTATGGTAAAAAATGGCTACAAAGAGTTAGACCTGCCCAAAAAGTAGATTGTGGCCCCTGACATCACCAACATGATGATGTCATATCCGGAAGTGATGTCATTGCATCAACGACATCGCCCAGGGACATCTTTTGGGGGGTGGGGTTTCCCCTGCTGGCTAGCTGGCTGTCGGCAGACCAGAGCCCGCAAAAGTGGGAGATCCCCCACCCCCCACCTGGGGACTGGCGAGCCTTTGTTTTTCTCTTCATCTGGAATGATTTTAATAGCCAGGATACAGCATGCAGAAGCCCTGAGTGCTCTGTTCACCATCAGTGATGGAGACCAACCTGAACTCTGACAAAAGGTTGCCGCTTATACCCACAGTGAAGAACCTATACTCAAACTAGATTTGAGTCCGGTAACACCTTAGAGACCAACAATATCTTAAGGGTTTAAGCTCTTGAGGGTCAACGCTCCCTTGATCAGATACCTTCATCATATTTGAGTAAGGGAGCTTTGATTCTCAAAGTCTTCTTGGTCTCTAAGGCACTACTGGGCTCAAATCCAGATGTTCTACTACAGACCAACATGGCTACCCTCTGAAACTACCCTCAGACAAGCATCTAAATTGGCCTGGATGAGAGAGATTTTATTGGAGAGGAATCAAGCTCAGTTAATAAATACCCAAACCAGGATCAAAAGAGTTAGGCCCAGATGACATTAGAAGGCCTTCTTTGCTGCCATCACTACCACCTCATAGGCTATCCAGTGGGCTCTGATCATGCCCTGTCTCATTCAACGTGAGTTTTCCACCAATGGCATTTTAGCTAGTTTGGTGTAGTGGTTAAGAGTGCGGACTCTAATCTGGGAGAACCGGGTTTGATTCCCCACTCCTTCACATGCAGCTGCTGGTATACCCTTGGGTCAGTCATAAGCAATGGTCCCTCTAAGCTATGGAGTCCTGTGAGCAAAAATTCTACTTTGTGAGCTACTGGCATTAAAGCTGTGAGCAGGTGATTTGGCTACAGCATCAATTAGTTTCCTCTGGAGCCCTCCTTCCTGAGCTGAGACAAATAGGTGTGAGCCGGAGGCTAAAAAACTGTGAGCTAGCTCACACTAACTCAGCTTAGAGGGAACACTGGTCATAAGTTCTCTCAGAGCTGTTCTCTCAAGGGCAGTTCTCAGGAGAGCTCTCTCAGCCCCACCTACCTCACAGGGTATCTGTTGTGGGGAGGGGAGGGGAAGGGAAAGGGATTGTAAGCCGCTCTGAGGCTCCTTTGGGTAGTGAAGGATGGGGCATAAGTCCAGTCTCTTCTTCATCATCATCTCCCCTCCCCAACTTCTTAATGGACACCAGCTTCCTGGTAAACCAAGGGACCAGAGCCCTCTTCTAGGGGATGGGAGGGTGCCAAGGAACATCCCTATCAGCAGCATCCCTGGAAAACAGATATTTGCTCGGCATCTACTGTTAGCAGTTAGACCCCCTCCTCCTGTAGAAGGGTAGTTAGCATCAGAGAGGAAAAAGAACACCCCTCAAATAAATATCACTTACAAAAATAAGAGAAATAAGACACTGTCTGGCCTGAAATGGCACACAACATGGATGCCAGCAAGAGTTAAACCAGAGACATCTGGGCAAATATTTCTCTTTTTGGAAGGTGAATTCAGGCAGTTGGCTGCTTCATGGCTTCTCCCCCACTCTTAAGGAGATGCATAATTAAGGACCATCTCCGGGTCATCAAAGAGCATTTACACCATTTATTACACTTCAAGGGAAATCATCACATTTCACCCAAATCATTGTGTGAAACACATCAAAACCTCTTCCAACATTTTGTTTATCTCTGGAAAATCAATCAAAGTTGGGCAGCCATGTCAGCACAGTCTCATGCCTATATCAAGTGCACATAGCTAGCAGGCTGTGTGTGTGTGTGTTCTTGGCCACACCCCCAGTTTGTGGGTTTCTTCTCTTCTCCCCATGACACACTGTCTGTTTTGCTGCTGCTTCTGTGGACCTCTTTCTTTGAAACTCGTATTGTATAGCCTTCCCCAAAATTGCTTTCTCCCTCTCCTTCCTGATTTCCTCTTAGCTACCTTGTGTGTTTGAAGTGTGTTTGTGTATGTGTTGCCCTTTTATTTTCTTCTTCTTCTTCTTAATTAAAAAAAAACCCTTACCAGTAGAACATCTGACTGGAATACTGTGAGAGTTCTCCAGGGGAAAGATCCTGGTAAACATTGGTGGAGATCCAAGTTACCCACCTCTTGCTCTTGTCTCCTTTGAGCTAATTTCTCCAATTAATTAGGAGACCACATATTTGGGCATGATGAGATTGGACCATACCATTCCACATCCCTAGTTACAGGAATTACATAGTATGTTTTGTTTTGAACATTTGAAGCCTTTGTTTGTAACAAAGTTCTCCAGAAATTTCACAAAATGTCCACACAAATTGGGTACCAGGTAGGTGGAAGTTGATAGGTTAGATGCACCACAGACAAAGCACCATGGTTGAAAAGCCTTGTCTCTAGTAGCCATGGAGCTCCCTATAGAAGACCTAGCCTTTAAAGAAGATCCCAGCAACAGAGGCAGGCAGGTTATTTATGTATTTGAGATGTTTGTAAGCAACCCTTCCATTTAAAGATGATTACATAACTTCATATGGGAACAGGTGTCCTATACCTGTATGAAATCCCCAGTGAGAATGAATTTATGCAAAGAATATTGCAGGTGAACTGGGGCTGCATCACGAATAGAGCTGCCACTGTGTCACAAAGGTAGACAATCCTCTGGTTTTGTGCATCCATGTAGAATAGAAGCTTGAGGCTGGAGACCAGGCAGGAAGGTATGCCTGTCTAGTTTTCATAGTCTGGGGCTGACAGCTGGACAGATATTTGGTTGTAGTTCTACTCCATTTGAGGACACTTGAGAGAGGATTTTACTACATATGGGCTCCAGGTTTGCCTAGGACATTACCCTATACCACGTTTAGCATACCTATGATACATGTTAAATAAACTGGAACTAGGCTTGCCAAGTCCCCCCGGGGGGTGGGAAAACCCCCGCCCCAGAGGCCCGTTCCCCACCGGCAGCGGATCGGACCCCGGGGGTAACCCCACCCCAACGTGCGCGTCACCAGGAAGTGACGCTAGGACGCCGGGCACGCTGGGGGCGGAGCCATGACCATCGGAGGGAAAACTCTATGGTTTTCCCTCTGATGGTCGTGGCCCCGCCCCCAGCATGCCCGGCATCCTAGCATCACTTCCTGGTGACGTGCGTGCAGCGCACACACGCGCTCCAGTCGCCGCCCGGGAGTCCCCTGCTGTGGCGACTAAACGACTTGGCAACCCTAACTGGAACTATGGAGATTTTTTTTCCTCATCAAATCACAGCTGACTTATGGCGACTCCGTGGGGTTTTCAAGGCAACAGATGTTCAGAGGTGGTTTGCCATTGCCTGCCTCCGTGTCGCAACTAGGGTTGCCAGCCGGCAATCTGTTATTACAATTAATCTCCAGACAATCAGAATCAGTTCACCCAGAGAAAATGGCTGCTTCGGAGGGTGGACTCTGTGGCATTCTACCCTGCCGAGGTCCCTCCTCTCCCCCAAGCCCTGCCTTCCCCAGGCTCCACCCCCCAAATCTCCATGTATTTCCCAACCCAGAGCTGGCAACCCTAGACTTCCTTAGTGCTCTCTCATCCAGATACTAAGCCCACCCTGCTTAGTTTCTGAGAGCTGACGAGCTTGGGCTAGCCTGTTCTATTCAGGAAAGGACATGTGGCAATTACCAGACATTATTTTTCAAATAATGTCTTTACTGTTTATTTACTTTCTGTATTTTTATTGGTCCCATGCAGTTTTCCAGGAAAGTGAGGTTACTAGAGGAAACGGCACAATCCATGTTTTTGCTACATTAGGTAACTGCATTTCTGGCGAGTTCCATTGATTGACATTTGTAGATTCATTGTCAGCTTTCTATATAAGGAGATTACTGTAACAATTTATTTTAGAGCTCTGCCCTCTTCCTGGCATCTGTTTATTTATCTTTCTTTAACACAGGAAGAGCAGAGAAAATTCAGACAACAGAGAAAATAGATTTTCAGCAACAGTATCAAAGGCTGTGTGGCCTGCAGTATACAGTTCCAAATTTTTTAAAAAAGGGTAAATACTATTTGTATAAATTTCCGTTCCAAATATTCCCAAGAAATAATTCCTGGAGACCTTCGGGCCCCACCTGGAAGCTGGCAACCCTAGATGGGTGCCAGTTTTCACAGCTTCTACAGTTTAAGGCCTTTTCCCATAGGGTGGCTAACCTCCCGGGCGGGGTGGGGGGATGGAGAACTCCTGGTATTACAACTGGAGATCCATTCCTCTGGAGAAAATGGCTACTTTGTAGGTTGGACTCTGTGGCATTATACCATGCTTAACTGCCTCCCCTCTAGGGTTGCCAGCTCTGGGTTGGGAAATTCCTGGAGATTTGGAGAGTGGAGGGTTTTAGGAGGGGTGGGACCTCAGTGGGTTATAATGCCATGGAGCCCCCCTTCCAAAGGAGCCATATTATCCAGGGGAACTGATCTCTGTGACCTGGAGACCAGTTGTAATTCTGGGAAATCTCCAGCCACCACCACCACTCTCCTCCTCAGACCTTGCCCTCCCCAGGCTCTACCACCAAATCTTCAGGAATTTCCCAGACCAGAGTTGATTACCTTACCCATTGCAGTCATGGACTAATGGGACCCATCACGTGGTTCAAGTTTCATTTTTGGAACAGACACCATTGATTGTTCCACAAGATGAGAACAAGGCTTAGTCTGTGCAACCAAACATATTAACAGAAAAAGTAATGTCTCAACATACAACTCCATGATATAAATCAGGGGTGGCCAAACTTGCTTAACGTAAGAGCCACATAGAATAAAATGTTGGATGTTTGAGAGCTGCAAGACATGGACAAATATTACATGTCTTTACTGGGAAATATGCAGATTAGCTTTTAATTAACATTAAATGAGACTGCCAAAAATAATAACAAAAGTGGTAAAAGCAGATATTGATAATGATATTTATTTGTCCAATTATATTTGTTTGCTAATGAAATTTAGCTTCCCCAGCAGCCCTGCCAGGAGCCACACAATATGTGTGGAAGAGCCGCATGTGGCTCCCGAGCCACAGTTTGGCCACCCCTGATATAAATATTAATGTAACAGTTAATTAATTTAACAGTTAAAGGCTCCTGTGAACACAAAATACCCACCTGCAGTGATGAGTGCTGGACGCATCTCTGAATAAATAACTGTTCAGGCCTTCCTTCCCATCAGCCTCTGCAGTGGATAGGTAATTTCACCATGTCTCTCCATCAGGTGTGATTCAATAGCTTCTAATATCTAGTGTAAAGATGGAGCGCATTTACCTGCCCCGAGAGGAGGCACGCCCAGAACAGGGACTCTTGGAAAAAATGATGGCAAGAGCTACTCTAAGAATGAGTCACTTTTAAAAAGTAAACCTTCAGGATATAAGAGTAAAGCATGCCTCCAATTTTAATTTGTGGGGGGGAAATCTACTTCAGCTAGCAGGTTTTGGAAATACTGTCCCAGCTCTTGTTTGCTTGTAATGCATATGCCCTAAAAGGCTTTCTTGGAAATTACAGCATTGCTGAATGAAGCACTGAATCATGTTGGCTCTTTGTAGTAGCATTGTGCAAACGTAAGTTACAATCAGTGGTAAGGAAGAAAATAAAGAACATGCTGGAGGCTCCGAATACCCAAAGGATGCGTCAAGAGCTGCCAACATGTTATCAGCCTTGTTTAACACAAGGCTATCTTCCTGTTAAATAAAAACAGAGATGTTGATGTGGAATAATGGAACAAATTATGTACAATCTAATTGCAAGAAGTGCACTGATTGGGAATGACAACTTCACTGTTTGAAAATGGAGACTCTCAATGCAATTCTAAGCAGTTTCATCATTCACATCCTTCTAAGACCATTGAACCTGTTAGAATTGCACTGTCTGTCTTCTGAAAGTGTTGTTTGTTAGTCAAATGTAATTATAAAGTTGTATTCATCACAATGGATCTGATTTGTGCATGCATTTTACAAGAATATTATCACACTACTGATTTCAAAGTAGGTCAAAAATATCCAAAGTATACCAGGCATAGACAAAATACTGTATCTTAGCTGAAAGGCATCCATCCAAGAACCCCATTTTCAGGTTTCAAAACTTCAACATGATTTTAGGGCTGTTTTATCATTTGCATTTTTAACTGTTAATGTATAAACTGCACATAACTTTTTCCTGAGAATCAGGGCTTACATAGACTAGGCCATGATCATACAGCCACTAAGGGCTTACATAGACTAGGCTGTGATCACACAGCCACTACTCCCCTCCAGATCAAATCGGCGCAGTCAGACAACCACATCTGTCAGGCATTCCCCAGCTATACTTATCCCATCATAGGATGACTTGGAGCCAGGTTAAAAAGGCTCCACATCACAAGTGGTGTTTTCGGTTCATCACGCAGTCATTGCGCATGGCCGGATGCCTGAACATGGGGGAGCGTGTGCAGAACGGATTTGGCAGTCTGAACCTGCAGACCTCTTCTGCCACTAGGGGTGTGTTTTTTTTTAAAAAAAAAAAAACCTGCCTGCATGCGCACACGTGCACATGAGGACATGTGTGCATGTGTCCACGCATTATGCGCACACATGAATGTGGATTCTTTATGGCAGTGCACTTTGTGGCTGAGGTGCTGCAATAATGTGGATGCTTTACCATGGGATGTCTCCATGGGTAACCTGCAGCAGAGTGTGCTGTGTCTGATATGCCCCGCAACACTTTCAACCGGTTCAATTAGAGGCTGCACCATGTCACGCCAAGCCGCCGGTGTGACCATTTCCGGAGGACTGCTATGTTGGTCTGCAGTAGAAGAGCTAGATTCAAGTTCAGTAGCACCTTAGAGCTCTGACCTGGATAGCCCAATGTCATCAGCTCTTGAAAGCTAAGCAGGGCTGGCCCTGCTTAGTATTTGGATAGGAGACAACCAAGGAAGTCCAAGGTTGCTATGCAGAGGCAAGCAATGGCAAACCACTTCTGAAGTCTCTTGCCTTGAAATCCCTATGGAGTCACCACAAGCTGGCTGCAACTTGACAGCAAAAAAACAAGCACCTTAGGGACCAACAACATTTTCAGGGTATAATGTTTAACTTTCGAGTATCTTACAAAGGGAGCTTTCACTCTTGAAAGCTTATTATATCCCTAAAATCTTGTGGATCTCTAAAGTGCTATACAGTAAGACTGTAAGCAAAAGGCACTGAATTAAAGTGATTTTTCCTATCAGTCAAGTTACACGTGCCACAGTGCTACAGAGAAGGTATGTAGTATACATATGGAAAGAACAGTTCAAATATGAAGTCAGCTATGAAAATCAGGGCTGCCTTCACATATCATGTTTAAGTGTATACCTAAAATGTTTTAAGTGCATACTGCTAATAAGCAGTGTTCCCTCTAAGCTGAGTTAGTGTGAGCTAGCTCACAGTTTTTTAGCCTCCAGCTCACACAGTTTTGTCTTCGCTCAGGAAGGATGGCTCCAGAGCAAAATAATTGATGCAGTAGCCAAATCGCTCACTCACAACTTTAATGTCAGTAGCTCACAAAGTAGAATTTTTACTCACAAGACTTCACAGCTTAGAGGGAGCATTGCTAATAAGTATTTCAAACTAGCTACATTTATTTAGAAAATCTCTCCAGACCTGCTTGAGGCAGTTCACACCAACAAATCTGTAAGTGCATTCATTCATTCATTATTTTTTATTATTTATTACGGATGAGATGATTAGACAGTGTCATAGATGCAACGAACATGAAATTGAGCAAACTTCAGAGGACGGTGGAAGACAGGAGGGCCTGGCGTGATCTGGTCCATGGGGTCGTGAAGAGTCGGACTCAACTGTGCGACTGAACAACAACTGACCCAGGACTAACAGCAGCTCACTCTTGAAGGTATTTTTGAAGCTAGATTTGCCAGGCAGTGTACATTTGAGGGTGGGTTCAAGGAAGGCAGGCCATGGCCTGGTCCAGTCAACACCATGAGACTTCCCAACTAGGGGTGCTAGACCCCCTAAGTGGAGGTCCTCCCCTGCCAGGCCCCACCTCCCCACCACTGATCAGCTGGCTAGCATGGGGGGGGGGAAACTTACCTTGAAAAAGAGGGAGATACATCCGTGCAGTGACGTGTCTATGTTAACTGCTCACATGGCCCAGAAGTGATGTCATCACATCCAGGGCCTCGGAGCGATGCTCTGGTATTTGTGCAAAAACTCTACGGTAGAAGCCAAATTTATTATAGAGTTATTGCCCAAATACCAGTGTGTCGCCCTGGTGTCCCAGATGTGATGATGTCACTTCTGGGGCACGTAGGCAGTGACGTGGACATGTCGCTGTACATTGAATGGGCCTCCCTGCTGCTCCTGGTAAGTCCCCCCATCCCCCGCCAGTTGCCAGGAGGGAGCTGGCACACCTACCCCTGAGCCATGTGTCTCACTTACATTTTTTAACTTAAAACTTCAACAATGTAAATGCCTAAACGATGCAAAACGTGGTGGTTCTTGCTAAGCGACTTTTCAACAAGTCACTGGGTTGGATCTAGCAGTAGATTTCCACTAATGGAAATATAGGAGGTTGTTAAATCCTTCTGCTGCAGGTTCAACCCCCATGGTGTTCCGGGTGGGGTGGGGGCATTTCCCTGTCCCTCAGAAGCAGCTCTTCAGGGAGCCTTTTGTATGGCAGTGCGAGGGAGGAGGCAACAAAGTTCCATTTTAGCAATCGAAATTCCTTCCACTGGACCTGATCCACTGTCCCTTAGCCTAACTAATCTCCCAGGATTGTTATTAAGCTAAAAGGCTGCTGTAAATTCCATGGAGGATAAAAAAGGTAGTGACAGAGAAAATCTGCCTAAAGTAGAAGGTATGATTTAGATGTTTCCTGTGGTTCTCTGTTATTTCTGGAAGTCTCCTTCTAAGCACTGCTGTACTAGCAAAGTAGCACACAGCATTAAGTACTGAGAATCTGATGTTCATGCAATGTTGTTGTTATGACACAAACACACCAAAGGGAAGTGTTGTTGAGTCATATGTGGTTCCCCAGCTGGGTTCTTTGAGAAGCCAGAAAGAGACTAATTGCAATTGTAGATCTAGAAAAGTGTGTGTGTGTGAGAAAAAACTGGAACAAGTAAAACGCACCAGAGAAGAATGCATACATTTTAGCCTAGGCATCTGTCTGTAAATTAAGGTAGGGGAGGAGAGCTACTTGGAGGCAGTGCTAGGAAGAAACTAGAGACTGAAGTGGGTATAGATCTCTGGGAAGAAGCGGCATATGGACTAAGCAACTTTGGGCAAAGAAGATAGTAGTAGTTGTTTGAGGAAGACTTGGCTGTTTCTCCAGCCATGCCCTGGGTCTCTCCTCATTGAGGCTATTGTGGCTTTCAGACTCTGTAGACACAGCTTGGAGCTCCTCACCAGGACTTGGATGAGACTCAGAACTCCAGGACTCTGGCAGTCATTTGACACTTCATAGCTGTTTCTGTATGTGGTTTCTTATGGGCTCTTTTAGTCCATTGTTATTGCCAACACCAGCACAATCCTTCATCAGCCTCAGCAAGCGCTAAATATTTTGGTGAAAGGTCTCCCCAGCAGGGGTGGCAAATAATATTTGCAGCAGCACAAGCTAGTTTGGCATCTGGCTGTAGGGCCATGGGTGCATCTTCCAGGACCGTTCCGACAAACACTGATCATCCTTCTAGACTTTTCAGAACATCCTTCTAGACTTACAGATTAGGTTGATCAGGGCACATCATCCTGTTCTGTGGCGTGAGGGGGCAGAACGGAGGAGGGGAGACTGATGCACACCTTGGAGGAAGGGTGTGTGTCAACATCCTCAGGCATTCAAACAATAGTTCCCAGGAGGCTGGGGCACGCAATGAGTCAGAAGTAATTTGGTAGTTCTGTAACTGGAATGGATACCGAACAGTGTGTTTTGGATCAGCCCAGGCGACAAACCTGCACAAATCTGTGTGGTTGTGTTGATCTTTCTTATGCGGAGAAATTTTACCTTATCACTTTGAACTGTAACACAGGAAGTGTCTAGATCTGTTTTGTCTGCCATAGAATCTAATAGGATGACGGGACAGATTTCTCGACAAAGTATGAACTTTTCATAGTCTAGTTTTTGGTCACCTTTTTTAAAAAAAAGGTTCCTGTCTTCACTAAGGGGAACTAAATTGTCTATACTTCCGGATTTGAAATCATGTGCATCTCATTATTTTCTCATCTGTCCTTTAGGGTGAAAAGTGGGAGGGAAAGTAGGCTGACTAGCTTTCTCTCTTCCCAGATTGGATGATGGATAGGAAGTAATGCTGTTCACAGCCTTCCAAGCCCATGGATTTTGATGGACTTAGATGGGTGTAACTCTGCTTAGGACCCCTCTGTAAGATACACGTGATTTCATCTTATCTGCTAGTTTCATGGCTTGTCTGCTAAATGTACTCATTAGCATAATAGGCAACACCCTGACACCACAGCTTATTAGCATATTAGGCCGTAGCCCCGTTGCCAGAAGTGTGGTCATCCAGCCACACCCACCTTTTGCTTCTTATTCTGTTTACCTTGTTTGTTGTCAAAACCCAGGGCCTTTTTTGGTAGCAGGGACTCCTTTGCATGTTAGGCCACACACGCCTACTGTAGCCAATCCTAATGAGTTTCTGCTGTTGGGTGTGGCCTATTATGCTAATGAGTTCCTGCTGGGTGTGGCCAACTTGGGAGCCAGCCGGAACTCCGTTCCTGTGCGTTCCTGCCCAAAAATAGCCCTGGTTTTAACCCTTAAACCCCTTCTTCCTGCTTTATGTTTCAACCATTGTTTGTCTGTGCTTTTCAGTTTTGGTTTCAATTGTTCTTATGTGTTTTTATAACACTTCTTTTAGCAGCCTTAGTGACACTGATGGGACAGAAAGGCAGGATACAAATTTTGTAAATATAAACACATAAATATATGCACCAGTTCCGGAATACCTTGGAGCAGCAGTCTTAAAACTATTCCAGTCAAAGGCCTACTTTTAACTACAATCTGCAACACAAGACTGGAGATTTGAGTCTCTAGCCATGCAGTCCTAAACACAGTTAGACCCCTGAGCAATCACAGCCCCATTGACTTCAATGGACTTAGAAGGTGGTTAACTCCACTGAGGATTGCAGTGGCGATGTGAATGGGTAGAATGGCTCCTTCATAATGGCCATAGCTCAAGAGAAGAAGAGAAGAGATTTGATTTATACCCTGCCCTTCACTACCCAAAGAAGTCTCAGAGTGGCTTACAAACTCCTTTCCCTTCCCCTCCCCACAACAGACACCCTGTGACGTAGGTGGGGCTGCGAGAGCTCTGACAGAAACTGCTCTTCTTCAAGGACAGCTCTTGTCAGAACTATGGCTTGCCCAAAGTCATCCAGCAGGTGCAAGTGGAGAAGTGGGGAATCAAACCGGGTTCTCCCAGATTAGAGTCCTCGCACTTAACCACTACACCAAACTGGCACTACACTCAAACTGGCACTACACTAAACAAAGGCAGAACATAGGCTTGCAAGGATGGGGTTCCTGCACTTTAACTAGTTTCTCAGAAGAGGGACTTTTGACAGGTGTATGCAGCTTCTTATGTAGTGTGAGAAAAGCCACACCTAATGACATTTCCTTTCCTGTGCAACTGCTTAAGGTACAGGAAACATGTCCTGCTTTGCAGTTTGTCATCTTCTGCCTTTCTCTTTTTGCCCTGACCTGATCTTGTCAGATCTTGGAAGCTAAGCAGGGTTGGCTCTGGTTGATATTTGGATGGGAGACCTGCGAGGAAGTCCAGGGTCACAACGCAGAGGCAGACAATGGTAAACCACCTCTGAATGTCTCTTGCCTTGAAAACTCTATGGGGTCACCAGAAGTCGGCTTCCACTTGATGGCACTTTCCACCACCACTGCCATTCTTAAAGAAAAAGAAAATTGTGGTCATGCCATGGCTGCAATCCACCTTAGGTTAGAGTGCCTTCTTCTTTCCTCATATGAACTCCACCCACCCAAGTGATGTCAATGAAACAGGCCAATCACTAGGAGTTGACTGGGAAGTGAAAAAGGGCCCTGGAGCAAGTCAAGTTGAACGCCCCCTGCTGTTCTGTTAGCCAGCACTGCAGGTCCACTCAGCTCAGTGGGGCCAACAATTGGCATTGGCTCCCCCACTGCATCTCCCCCCACCCCAAATTGGAAGCAGTGCAGGATGCAATTGGTCAGCTGACAGAAACTGCCATGGCTGAAGAGGGGTCTGGGCCAAGCAGCCTCTGAGGCTCAGGCAGAGTTAATTAGGCCTGGCTCCACTGGCCACCAGTGACCCACTAGAGCAGTGGCCCACTGGGAGATTTCCCTATCAGTTAAATGGCCCATCCACTCCTGCCAACCACCACATGAAACAAGACTAGTCAGTAACAATGGAGCTTCCTTTTCTTTGGCCTCTGTTCTGCAAAATTCACTCCTCAGATATGCCTGCCAAGGTCATCCCCCTGGAACCTTTTAGGAAACTAGTAAAGAATGTTTTATAGGGTCGGTTGTTTTTCTAGCCATCTGCTTTTTAATGTTTTCTAGCCATCTGCTTTTAATCAAGTTAAAAATGTACTGCACCTTTTCAGATTGGTATTGTTGTAGCTATTACTGCCTAAATTACTTTGGAAGGCTCCGGCAGGCCAAAAGGTGGGATGTACATTTTAAAACAAGGATGTATTAGAAACAAGGCCCCCAAACCTGCGTCGTATATTTGAACCCTGGTCTGTCTGGTTACTATTTGGATGGGATGCAAACACACATCATAGTTGGTTGTCATTATGGAGGGAGGGAAATAATAATATTTTTCTTAATATATGGACGCCAATGATTATCTTTCCAGTATGAGAGCTATATTTTCTTCTGTCCCTCACTGTGCTCCCCTTTCAGGGCTGATCCTACTACAAGCCAGCTCTCTGAGGTGGTAGATGCTGGTTTTTGTTGTTGTTCAGTCGCACAGTCGAGTCTGACTCTTCGCGCCCCCATGGACCAGATCCCGCCAGGCCTTCCTGTCTTCTGCCGTCCTCTGAAGTTTGCTCAATTTCATGTTCGTTGCATCTATGACACTGTCTAACCATCTCATCCTTTGCCGTCCCCGTCTTCTTTGACCTTCAATCTTTCCCAGCATCAGGGTCTTCTCCAGTGAGTGCTCCCTTCCCATTTGGTGGCCAAAGTATTTGAGCTTCAGTTTCATTATCTGGCCTTCCAGGGAACAGTCAGGGTCGATTTCTTTTAGGGTTGACTGATTTGATCTTCTTGCAGTCCAAGGGACTCTCAAGAGTCTTCTCCAGCACCTGCCATGTTTAAAAGGACTGCAGATATCCCAGAGCAAAAGCCAGGTAATACCTTTTTTTATATTGGAACCAATGGGGACCCAAAGCAGCTTAAACCATTCTCTTCTCCATTTTATACTTACAACACTTTTGTAGGTTAGGCCCATGGTCTCTTAGCAATCTTCCCTGGCAGAGTGGGCATTCAAACTTGTGTCTCCCAGATCCTAGTACAAGACTGTAACCGCTACACCACACTGGTGGTCATTTGTGCATATGTTTTATGTCATTTTGGCTGGTCCTAACATGGCTGCTTTTCTTGGACTCCCATATTTGTATCACTAATGAAACATGGCATGATCCCTCCTATGTAGAGCTGCCACTCTCCAGGACAGAGATCAGTTCCCAGAATTATAACTGATCTCCAGAATATTGAGGAAATGGCTGATCTGAAGCACAAATTCTAGGCATGATATCTCAATGAGATCCCTCCCCTCCCCCACCCCCTTCCGCCCCAGGCTGTACCCCCAAATCTCCAGGAACTTCCCAACTCGGATCTGGCCACCCTACTCCTACCCACCCATTTGCTGATATCACTACAAACACCCCAGATAAGGCGAGTCTGTTGCACTTCCGGGAAGGGAGAAGAGAAACCAGAAAGACACTCTGCACGTGCTCAGAGGAACTCTCGTGCTCGTTACTTCGAAGCTCCTACACACCCGCCCCTACCCTCCTCTCCCTGGGGGTCCGGAGAACGCCCCCTTTTCGGAAGAGAAGCCGGGCTCCGTCCGCTCCCTCTCCGCGGAGGCTGGGCTTCTCCTCTCTGCCTCC
>NW_015166458.1:118255-133541 GCF_001447785.1 Gekko japonicus | reverse complement strand
CCCCGCCGTCTCCAAAGCAGCCCCAGTCTGGGGCGGGAGGAAGAAGGAGACCCACACTCGCTCCGCCGTGCGCCTCTTCCTCCACCTCTCTTGTATACAAAGCGCCGTGGCGGCCTGGCATGTGCTTTCGGTTTGTAGAGGAGGATGCATGGGGTTAAAAATAGAGTTTGGTGTTCTGTCTTGCATCCAAACAGGAAAGGTGCCCTGCTTTATGGCTTCTTTTCGCAGGCCGGCTCTCAGCAGAAATAAAGGGGTCTTTGCCTCGTCCCCTCTCTCGCGAAGCAGCCCTGTTACAGTGTGAATGCGTGCACATCTGTTTGTAAGAAAGAGTTCGCTTGGGAGATAAAACCAGGAACCAGTACCTAGAGAAATGTGGGCTTTCAGTTGTGCTTTCAGCCATACCTGCATGCAGTGTAGCTTAAGAATTACCCAGTGTGCCTACAAAGGAAGAAGAAGAAGAAGGAAAAAAAAAGAACATGTGTACACCATACACCGATTGTACATGCATTTTCTTTCATGTGTACATGGCTCCTGTTGTTCTGCCTTTATTTTCCCCTCTGGGTGAAATTCGACTTCAGCTCTCCAGACTTTTCCTTTATACAGAGAGTCTTGGATAGTTCTCCCCATCCTTATGTGCAGTTTGCTTGGGGTAACTCCTCGGTTAGTGCTTCTCTAATTAACAGCTTTCTGCACAGAGCCCTGCAGCAGGTTTATAATGATCAATGTGATTATCCCTTCACTCTGCTTGGGGAAACAATAATCCTCCTAATAATCCCTTTCTGACTCCTTTTCCCCCCCCCTGCTGATGGTAGAGAGAGCTCCTCATTTGGTCTGTTTCTGTACTGTGCTTTTCTCCACTGAATAACATTTTCTGTGTCTTTTCTAAAGCTGCCTCTCCATCCTTCCACAACTGCTAAAGAGATCTGTTGAGGACTGCTAGATATTATTTCCAAGCCCTTCCGTTCCGCAGACATCTTCCTACTTCAGTGGGCATTTTTTCCCCTATAAGAGGGTAGAAAATTGCAACCTGACATCTGAATAATCTTAATATTTTGAAAAATTGTTTCTGACAGGCGCGGGTATAATCCTGTAAGTGGATTTTCTTTTCAGTAGGGATTTTGTCAGTCATTATAACATAGACTTTTTAAAAAAGAGAGATTGTTTCCCTGAAGATACCAGCATTTGTCTGAAGTTGAAGAAAAAGATGCATTTTTTCCTTTGCTTGTATTTTTAACTGTATTCCCCTCCAAATAAACTGCATGTGGTAGTTGGTAGCATACAAGAACACATATCTACCCTGTTTCCCCGAAAATAAGACCTACCCAAAAAATAAGCCCTAGCAGGATTTCTATGCATTTGTGGTATAAGCCCTAGTGTGTCTTCTTGAGAAAAAATAAATATAAGACAGTGTCTTATTTTCGGAGAAACACGGTAGCCTGATACACAGAGATAAGGTGGGCTGGTTCAAAGGTTTAATTTAATATATTTTAGCATTGTGTGACCTGTTTTAACGTTCTGCTGCCTCAGGGTTTTTTTGTGTGTGAATAGACAATAGGGGGGGGGTTGGTACTTACCTCAGTCGTCTAATGGTCTCTCTTTTGGCTTGGAGTTTCATAAACTCCATTTTAATGGATATTGATGGGTTTTTAGTTCATATGCTGCCAGGCTAAATCAATATTTGAGATTGGGCTTTGCTGCTATTCACTCTGTAGGGGAAGGTGAATGGGTTTATCCCTTGCCATGGGGATTTTGGAGAATGGAAAACTTGAAAAATCAATTTTTTGCCTTCAGTCATTTTATGAAGACTGAGGAAAACCTTTTGCGAAACTGGTTCAATAGGGGTATGCTTACTTGATTCAAATTAAGGCCGCATAGAGACCCAGAGCATTGTTTTCGGTTGGCTAGGTAGCCTATCTCAATATACGACTGGGCTGCATAAGTGGAGTAGAAACGGGGGACTGCAGAGGGAGAGGGAAGGTTCAGTGCTGCCCCCCCTTTTCCTTTCACTTACCTCAAGATTTGGTGTTGAGGCATACATGGGTGGGGGAGTTGGTTTTTTTTTTGCTAGTTCTTGAAACAGATTGTGCTGGCAAAAGTACTCAGAATGTGACTTTGCATAATAAGGCTGGTGTGGCTAAACTGTATGGTAATGTTCGGATGGTGAATCATATCAGCAAAAGTAAGGAAACTGGGTAAAGCTTTCCTTTTGGTATTTTTTTATTTCATGTGCTTTGTGCAATATTGCTCCTTAGTGCAATATTGTGAGGCCTTATTAAAAGTCGCGGTTTTTAGGGACACAGAGGAGACCTTAATCTCTTTAAAATGCATGTATTTCCTAAAACTGCAGCCTCTGGTCCTCCTCTGGACGATAATTCACATGGGTGTCTTTCAGTTTGAATGTTGGGGTACTTTAGTATACCGTGTGCCTGAAGACTGTTTTAGCTCTCACCATTGTCAGACGGGGAAGACCATAGCTTAGCTTCACAGTGTAACACACACACCCTTCCTTTTCATTAATCAACAGACATCGAAACTATATGTGTTTAGATTTACATAGCCCTTGGGCTGTGTACAGGTTACATTTATTGTATTGGGTTTGGGTTGCGTAGTGGTGGGCTTGGGACATCTCCCCCTGCCCATTCCCCTCTGTGTGCTTTCTTTCATCAAGCCAGTTTTCTGTTTTCCCTTCATACTGCTCCTGAAAAACTGCTTGTAGCCTCCTTTTTCCTGTGTCATCTCAAGCAATAGGGAGAGGTATTTGTGAATTTCCTGCATTGTGCAGGGGGTTGGACTAGATGGCCCTGGAGGTTCCTTCCAGCTTTATGATTCTAGGATTCTAATAGGTCGTCACTTTTTTCTCAAGCCTCTATCAACTTTGTCCCACCCATCTTAAGGTGTTCTAAATGGATTTTCTGGGCGTGCGCAGTCATAACCTGTGGAAATCCCTGTGCTGATCCCTGCTAGTCCAGACATGGCAGTGTGAAGACTTAGCATGACATCATGTCATTCTCAAAAAAGGACTGTTACACAAAAATCCACTTCAGTTAATGCCTCTGTTTTCCTGTTTTTGGTTTATTAACAAAGCATAAACCAGCACTAGAGGGAAGCTGCAGTGTAGATAAGGTTTTTAGCTAATCTGTAAATGATCTTGACAGGAATTGTTTCACTGTTGTCTTCTGTGGAGGTAGATCAAGATAGTCTTTCTGTAGCAGCAGAAAAGAGCAAGAGTCCATTAGCACCTTGAAGACTAACAAAATTTGTGGCATGGTAAGAGTTTTCATGAGTCACTGCTCACTTCTTCAGATATCTGAAGAAGTGAGCAGTGACTCACGAAAGCTGATACCCTGCCTCAATTTTTGTTAGACTTTAAGGTGCTACTGGACTCTTTTCTACTGTTGTCTTCTGTACAACTCCTACCATGCTGTTGGCACTAAATAAATGTTAATCAGGTTTTTAGCAAAAGTTGTGTAACTGAGAAAGTGGCTTCATTACATTTTTTCACCGTTGTCATAAAATTGGACTGAAGTAGCATGGCTTGGATCCTGTGGATGAGTTCTGTGCATGCTAAATAATATCTGCTGTGGAGCATACCTCCTTTTGTGTTTTCATTTTTCTTTGTGCAAGGACCCTATTTGGAGACTCTTTCACAAACAGAAGTGCTAGCACAAGGGAAAGTGTGCTGCCCAACAGAGACTCTCTGGCACACGCAGAACTTATTCATAGGATACAAACCACATGTCTTCAATCAACTCTGTCTTTATACAAAAACCTTGTTGTGTAAACATTACATCTGTCGGGATGTGCAAAATATTTGTTCTTCTGTACTAGATGGTTAGACAGTGTTATTGAGGCAACAAACATGAAATTAAGCAAACTCCGGAGCACGACGGAAGACAGGAGGGCCTGGCGTGATGTGGTCCATGGGGTCGCGAAGAGTCGGACTCGACTGTGTGACTGAACAACAACAACACTAGACACTAGATACAGTGACATTTTCTGGTGATTCTTTTGCTTCGCTATTCGAAATCATTAAAAACCTGACACTGGTTTCCTTAGTCAAAGGCCCATAATGATAATTATTGCACCGCTTGGAATGTAGCAAGCGCCTAACACCCTTGCAGAACTTCAAACGGAGCTTTTCATGGTTAGCTAGTCAAGTCTTTGGGGGTCCAGGAGTATGTGCTCATACCCTTTAGTTTAAAGCTCAGGTAGGGAGGGCTTAAAGTAGACTTGCAAGCACGTCCACAAAAGCTTCAAGCCCACACAAACTCACCTTCCCACGTATCTGTCATCGATGCGTGGCATATCAAGGGTTAGAAAAGAACAAGCCGTCTCATCCTGTTTGCAAAAGCTTTTCTGCCTTGTTGCCTGTTGGTGATTCTTATTTGCCATAGGATAGAAGGCAAGCGACTGCTTACAAGCTTCCTGTAAAGCTTCCGGCTGCCTTTAGTGAGGCCATCACCTTCCCATCATGCCTGGATCCAGCTGAGCCTCCCTCCCACTTTCAACTGCCATTGATTTTGCCCTTAGAAATAGAACAGCGAGCACCATTCCTTTGTGCCTAGATTTAGCTCAGCAGAGATTTCTCTCCCACGGAATGCTTCTATTTAATTTTCATGTACTTTCTGTTGGTTTTTTTTAAAAAAATTATTCTTAAGACCTGCTTTGGCAGTTAGTTTTGCTGTAAAGACAGGATAAAAATACAAATAAAGGCAAGTTGTAGCTGCCTGTAGTGGTGATGTGTGGTCATTTCCATTACGGGCATTGGAAGCAGCTGGTCTGTGATATCCAGCAGGTATCTAGATTTATTTGGCAGGGCTAGCACCGTTTTATCATATTTTATTTTATTTATATCCCACCTTTCCCCATTCATACTCGAGCTGCTTGTAAAGAACTCAAGAGTTTTAACTCCTTTCCAGTTCTAACGTCGGGGAACTGCAGTTGACCAATAACAGTAATTTTGCAAAGCAATGAAAATTGAGTATTTTGAGAAACAGTGTAAAGAACAAAAGAAGAACCTGATTTTTTTTCCTGAGAAGGATAACGTATTCATTTCTTGTTCCTATTACACGGTGTGACAGGAATGAATATGACATAGAGTTCTCAGTGGAAGTACTTTGGCATTTGGGTACCAGATGGTTAGCCACAAATTCTCCAGGGCATCAGAGTTTGGGAAGGATGCCCAGGACAAAAGCAAAGAAGCCAATCTGTTTTCCAGCCTGTACCAGTGTCTCAAAAAATACTGAAGTAGCGTACCACTTTTCTTGAGGCAGCTGGGGTCTCGTTCTTGGAAACTACATTTTAGGTATGAAACTTGTGTTTTACTGGGGAAGATTCACATGATAAAATACTTACGGAATGCTAGTGTGGCAGGGTGAATGAGAGCCAACATGGTGTAGTGGTTAAGAGTGACGTGGTTAAGAACTCTAATCTGGAGAACCGGGTTCGATTTCACACTCCTCCACATGAAGCTAGCTGAGTGACCTTGGGTCAGTCACAGCTCTTTCAGAGCACTTTCAGCGCCCAAAATGAGTCTAGCTCACTACCTAGTAGTGCATGATGTTAATGACCTAGAACTTAAGACTGTCAGACAATCTCTAGAACTTCTGGCTATACTACACACAATGCCATATGGTGGTGGTGGTGGTGGTGGTGGTAGTGGTGGTGGCAGGGTGAAGGCTAGCCTAAGAGCCTTTCCCCTGATATTTAGTTTTTGGTGTTTAGCAGTAAAGATAATCCGCATGGTCAAAGCAATGGTATTCCCAGTAGTCATGTATGGCTGTGAGAGTTGGACTATAAGGAAGGCCGAGCGCCGAAGAATAGATTCTTTTGAACTATGGTGCTGGAGATGACTCTTGAGAGTCCCTTGGACTGCAAGAAGAACAAATCAGTCAATCCTCAAAGAAATCAACCCTGACTGTTCCCTGGAAGGCCAGATAATGAAACTGAAGCTCAAATACTTTGGCCACCAAATGAGAAGGGAGCACTCACTGGAAAAGACCCTGATGCTGGGAAAGATTGAAGGTCAAAGAAGACGGGGACGGCAAAGGATGAGATGGTTAGACAGTGTCATAGATGCAACAAACATGAAATTGAGCAAACTTCAGAGGACGGCGGAAGACAGGAAGGCCTGGCATGATCTGGTCCATGGGGTCGCGAAGAGTCGGACTCGACTGTGCGACTGAACAAAAAAAAAAAGTAAGGATAATACAGCAATTAAATGGGAACACTGGTATGTGATGCATTGGCAGGATCTCAGGGGTGGATGGTTGACATGTTCCATACATAAATATCTCTAGTATTTCATTAGGAGTGAAGATAATTCACTCAAGTTGTAAAGATATTGAGAAATAGCTGGTGGATAGGAGAACTTTAAAGTTTGACCTGACCTTTTATGTAGGTATTTAAATATTTTTATTGGGGGGGGGATAGGATATGAAGACAACTTCCAACCATAATAGTAGATAGATAGTATGGTGAAAGATTTCTGATGCCCTTAAAGGGAGATATTGGTATATATATTATATAGAGGCAGGGAACTTGTGATCTATGTGCAACCACCAAGGCTCTTACAGTTCTGAGCAATCATTTTGTCTTTCAAGCATCACAATGGCAAAGATAATTTTGCATATAGAAGTCCTATGGAATGTGCAGTTCAGTAATACCGTTGTAAGTTATAATCACCTAAAACGCTTTTTGAAAGAGCTGGTAGTGATCTTTACAGGGTGTTATGTAGGAGTTCTCAGACATGAAAAGTATGTCTGGCACCTTTTAATGCTGGAAGGCTTGATTATGGTTTTAAAATGCTGAAATGCTGACTGATACTATGCTAACTTCTTTTCTGGGTACAGGTGTTGAAATATACCAAAACTCATTAAAAGTTTAGGATAAAATAGACTATAAATAACACTTTACTCTTCTGATGTAGTTCTGGCAGCGATTTGTGCATGACTTAATCATACATGGAAAGATCCATAATAGTAAGAGCAGGTCTTCTTGAAAAATAAGAGCTTGGATTCCGTAGAAGATTAAAGGCACAAATTGTACAACTGTAATTTTGTTTCTCGTGGCCACAATTTTCTGCTGGCCATCAGTATTGGGACCTGGAATGAGTATATTTTTTTCAACTGGAAACTAGCATTTTACGGAATGTGTTATTTGGAAACTTGTATCTCAAAAATCTTTGTGAGAATCTAGTGAAGGAGAGGGAGGTTTGGGACCCATTAATTTTGAAAGGAACCCTCTAATCTGCCTGTGACTTTTCCAGTGTTAATTTTAATGGGTTCTTATTTTTAAAATGAATTCATCATTTTTTTGCTTAAAGCTAGGGTGACTCATCGTCCCCAAACTGAAATGCCACATGCAGATTTGTTCCTAAAAACTACAAAATGTTGAGAAGTATAATTAAACCCAGCAAATCTTTCTACGATGACAGAAATTCTTCCTGAATCGTATATTAAAAACCTTTGTTCTATTGCTTGAGACCAACACATCTGCCCACCTTCATCCCTCTTCCTTTTTGGCATCACTGTAACAAAGAAATATACGTTTGCATTGTTTGTCTATTAAACATTTTGCCTTAAATACTTGGGATCTTTAATCACTCCTATAATTTTCATTCTTATATATCCTGTATCTAAATTTGATTATAGGCTCTGACCTGGATAGGCTGCCATGCTCCCTCTAAGCTGTGGAGTCTTGTGAGCAAAAATTCAACTTTGTGAGCTACTGGCATTAAAGTTGTGAGCGAGCGATTTGGCACTGCATAAATTAGTTTGCTCTGGAGCCATCCTTCCTGAGCTAAGACAAAAATGTGTGAGCTGGGGGCTAAAAAACTGTGAGCTAGCTCACACTAACTCAGCTTAGAGGGAACACTGATAGACTGTATCTAAATTTGATTATAGGACCTGACCTGGATAGTTCAGGCTAGTCCAATCTCATCAGATCTCGGAAGTTTAGCAGGGTCAGTCCTGGTCAGTATTTGGATGGGAGACCACTAAGGAAAACCTGTGTCGCTGTGCAGAAGCAGGCAATGGTAGACTGCTTCTTAAGTGTCTCCTGCCTTGAAAACCCTACAGGGTTGCCATAAATTGGCTGCAACGACTGCCAAAAAAAATATTGATTGTATCTCATTCATTTAAATGAAGAGGGATTTCTATTTATCATCATGACTTGCAAGCTATATGGAGTATTCTGCAAGTTATTAGCCATGTGGTGTGATGACACTGTGTAATTTAAGAATTAGAGAAAAACCCTGCTGGATTGGAGCAAAGAATCATCTAGTTCTACAGTACCGGTATTTTCTTTGAGTGGATGTTTCTGGGAAAGTTCAAAAGCAAGGCATGGAGGCTGTAGACCTCCCCTGTTAACCTGTCTCCAGCATCTGGAATGATTCTGAATATCAATATCCCATTTAGAGATTGATAGATCCCTGAATTGGTCACTTAAACTAGCAGCCATGGTCACAAGTTGATTTTGCATTTGTGTGAAGAAGCGTTTTCTTTTGTCTATCCTGAACATACAAATTGATTTCGTTGAGTGACTCTAAGATTGAGATTCCTTCATAATTTTATTCTGTTTCCAAAATGACAGAACCCCAGGCTTCTTAGCCTTTTCTCACAGAGAAATACTCCAGTTCTTTGATCTCTTAACTTGGCCTTATTCTGCACCTTTTCCAGAATTATTATATCTTTTTTAAGATGTGTTGCTGGGCAAACAGCATTCCAAATGGGTATTGCAGTAGATTTTTTAATATGATAGCCTTATTATACTTTACATTTGTATCTCTTTCCTATAAACACTGAATTTGCTTGATACAGAGCCTTTGAAATAGTTAGGCTAGGGGGAGCATAGTTGGCTCAGAGTCATCCAGTGAAGTTTATTGATGAGCACAATATGCTTAGCTTTGTTTCTTGCACTTTAAAATTTTGCTTTATTATGTGCCTTTGGGTCCTTCTTACAGTATAACGTTTGTACATGTATTGATTTTATCCAGTGCTTACTGTAATTAGCACTGGATAAGCTGAAGGTCGCTGTTTATTGTCAAGTAAATTCTGTGTTAGATTTCTGGGCACAGATACTTGGGAGGTTCCCCCCCCTTAAATCACAAAAAATACCAGTGGTAGGAAGCAGGATTACAGGTCTTCCTGTATCCCCCCCCCCCCAATTTTGTAGACTGCACAGGGGAAGGAAAGAGGATGTAGTTATTAAATCCGAATTCTTGTTGGCGGACTATATACATAATTATAGAGAATATTCGATCAAGATAATTCATGCCATAGTATTCTCCATTACTATGTATGGGTACAAAAGTTGGCAGTGAAGAAAGCTGACAGGAAGAAAGTTGATTAATTTGACATGTGGTGCTGGAGGAGAGTTTTACGGACGCTGTGGACTGCCAAAAAGACAAATAAGTGGGTTCTAGATCAAATCAAGCCTGAATCACTCTTCCTAGAAGCTAAAATGACTGGACGGAGGATTTGGTCGCATTATGAGAAGACCAGACTGACTGGGAAAGACAGTAATGCTAGAAAAAGTTGAAGGCAGCAGGAAAAGAGGAAGACCCAACATGAGGTGGATTGACTCAGGAAAGGAAGCCATGGCCCTCAGTTTGCAAGACCTGAGCAAGGCTGTTAAGGACAGGATGTTTAGAGGTCATTAATTCATAGAGAGGGTCACCATGTCAGAAGCAGCTTGATGGCCCTACTGGTGGACTTCTTGATGGCACCTGGATTTTGGCCAATCCATCATGGCTTGAGCCATCATGACTTCTCTTATGTTCTTCTTATGACATAACACACAGAGAGAGTTTATTCCATTCGGGGGACTTCCACATGCTTCTGAGAGTTGGTTCTCAAATGGTAGATATTTCATTGTCCTGTTGAATGAGAGGAGCTCAGTTGTTCTTTTGTGCTTTGGTTCTTTTTTCCACAGAAGATATGAATGACAATATCTGTGAAGTCCTGGAATATTGCAAAATAATACATGTTCAGTAACTTGCTTATCTTATAGCCAGTGGTGATAACTTCAAACTTACTAAGGATGGTATTATGAAAAGTATATCTACAGTGTTCTAGCTGTTGCTTCTGTGTGAAGAGTATATTAATTTACTTTTCTTATTAAAGTAGTTATACCCCACCTTTCCTCTTAGGTCAAGACGGCCTTTTAATGACATGGTTAGCTTGTACAGTGTTAATGGGATGCAGTGCATTAACATGACTAATTACGACCAGTGATAATCCACTGCTAACTCATGTGTTGCTGAATGTTTTATTCATAGCCATAAAGTTGTTACCAGAAATCAATGTGTTGGACTTGTGACATGGCATTTACCTCAAAATTTTGATTAGGATATAATTAGTTGAAATTAGTGTCTTCCAAGGCTTGACCATAAATGGGCAACAAGGTTTATTGTAGTCCTTATTGATTACCTTGTGGGCTGGATTTTGTATGTGGGGGGGGGGAAATTCAGCATCTTGGAATATTTCTGGTGTGAGCAAGGCTGTAGAAATAACTTAGAAAGTATATTGGTAGTGGTCAACCTCAGCATTATGAATATGCTCTGAGCTGGATTTGTAGCTGTTAATGAATGGGGCCTCCGTGTTTTGGATAGCACTTTATCCCACCCATAATTAGATTTTTATTTATTTAGTACAGTTATGTCATCCTTCCATCCATATAAATCCTCAAAGCGATTTACAGATTAGAATTTAAAATATGTAATAAAAATACAGCCTGCTAAAATTCATCATGCTATCAAATTGTTCAGTAACAAGAGTCTGCAGAGATAAAGCACAAAAGGCCATCTTGTTTGCACGTGAATACACACGAAGCTGTGTCCTATTGAATCAGACCATTAGTCAGTCAAGGTCAGTATTGTCCACTCTGAGTGGAAATGACTCTGCAGGTTTCAGGCAGAGATCTTTCGGACCACCTGCTACCTGCTCCTTTTTAAGGGAGGTGTCAGGGATTGAATCTGGGAACTTCTGCATACCAGGCAGCTTGAAAGACCTTCCAGAATGTCTTCAGTTTCCTCAAAAAATCGCGTAGAGATGCTGCCAATGTTAACTCCTGGAAGAGGAATTCCACAGTTTGTGGGTGGTAGCTGAAAAAGTCTTCTGAAAGTCTCAAGACTGATATCAGACTCCATGGATCACTTCCATTGGCCTTACAACATAGGGAGGTTGATACAGATAGAGGTGATCTTTCAGGTAAAGTCAGCACCTTGACTTGAGCCCAGAAACAAAGTGGCAGCTAGTGTGTCCAAAGTAGTGCTAGGTTACAGTGCATCGCAGGCTGCGATCACACACACTAAATAATCCACTTTCAATCCACTTTCAGTGCACTTTTGAATCGGATTTTGCCAGTTCACACAGGAAAATCCAGTTGGAAGTGCACTGCAAATGGATTATTTAGTGTGTATGGTCGCAGCTCCAGTGAGGACTGTTGCAGCTACATCTTGCCCTGCTTAGATTCTGAATGGTGGTTGCACATAAAGCATGTTAACAGTAATCTAGTCTGAATGTTACCAGGGTGGATGTGGCTGTGGCAGGACCTTGGACTAGTTATAGACTCTTTCAGAACAATCTGACTCACAGCGTTTGTTAGAATAATTTGGGATGAACCCCAGCTCCTCTTTGCAGGCGGTTATAGGGTGCAACTGAAATAAATAAAATAACCAAAGCAAAATACATTAATGCGGTCAGATTAATATGCCTAATCTATATGCATTAGTATCTCAGTTTTTCTTGGCATGTATTTTGAATAACTTGGCATAGAACTTTATTTTCTAGCACGCTATATATGCAGCTTCGAGTACATTGGCCCCCTTAGTTATATTAAGTTGCATGTCCTCCGCCAGCCTTCTGCGTAGAAACAGTTGCCTGGGATTTGTAGCTATGATTTAAATATACAGGGATTTACCCGTCAGCTGTGGCATATATACAACAGGTGCATTGTATCGTACATCAAAATGCAGGAAAAGATTTCTGCACCCCCGTTTAAAGATGAATGAAAGCTGCATTGCTGCAAACGTTAGGTTTTAAAGCATTAGAAAAGTAAACTTACCAGCTCTGAGAGATGTGAGAGAGCTAATTTCTTCTTCTTTCCCTCTTTTTTTATTTTTTAAGCTGCTCTCAACATTCCATCTGTTCTGGAACATTTTAGCATCATTTTTTTCTCTTTTGTTTAATGTACAAAATCATATACTTCTGTCTACCTAGGAAGCACCCTTAGTTAGACACACCCACCCACCCATGCACATGTCTTATCCATGAGTGGGACTGTTGTATGGCTTTCGTTATCTGTACAAGGACTCAGCATTAATGACCAAGAATTTCTGGGGTCTGAACTGGCAGAGACTGATCAAGAGAGAGATCTTGGAGTTGTAGTAGATAACTCACCGAAAATGTCGAGACAGTGTGTGACTGCAATAAAGAAGGCCAGTGCTATGCTGGGGATTATTAGGAAGGGTGTTGAAAACAGATCAGCCAATATCATAATGCCCCTATATAAATCAATGGTGAGACCTCACTTGGAATACTGTGTGCAGTTCTGGTCACCACACCTTAAAAAGGATATTATAGCTTTTGAAAAAGTGCAGAAAAGGGCAACTCGAATGATAAAAGGGTTGGAACACTTTCCAACCCTATGAGGAAAGGTTAAAGCGCTTAGGGCTCTTTAGCTTGGAGAGACGACGACTGAGGGGAGACATGATCGAGGTTTATAAGATTATGCATGGGATAAAGCAGGTAGAGAAAGAGGTACTTTTCTCCCTTTCTCACAATACAAGAACTCGTGGGCACTCCATGAAATTGGTGAGTGGTCGGGTTAGAACGGATAAAAGGAAGTACTTCTTCACCCAAAGAGTGATTAACACATGGAATTCACTGCCACAGGAAGTGGTGGCGGCTACAAGCAGGGACGGCTTCAAAAGGGAATTAGATAGGCATATGGAGCAGAGGTCCATCAGTGGCTATTAGCCACAAGGTATAGATAGGGGTTCTGGGGCAAGTGATGCTCTGTCTTCTTGGTGCTTCGGGGGGCCAACAGTGGGAGGGCTTCTAATGTCCTGGCCCCACTGGTGGACCTCCTGATGGCACCTGGCATTTTTGGCCACTGTGTGACAGAGTGTTGGACTAGATGGGCCTTTGGCCTGATCCAACATTGGCATCTCTTATGTTCTTATGTTCTTTTGATTTTTAGTGTTGCTTCTAAATTCAATGAACTTATAATTAAGATAGCTTTTTAAATCTCACTTTGGTCCCTAACTAAAGTATCTTGAGACAGTTATCTCTTGCAAAGGAGCCCCATAGTGAAATTGCGCACAGAGAAATATGTCATTTAGTGTATTGTAATAAAATTAATTAGAGGTGAACTCTGTGATGCTGTAAATGCCGGACATGGAAAGCAGCTTAGTTAAAAAATAATCAGCTTAAATTCATGTAGGAATTTTTTTTTTTAAAAAAAAATCAGTTTTGAATGTTAGCCTCACACTTAATTGGAATCTCTGCATACTATGCCACACTTCTGACTGCTCTTGTCATATTAATAAAACTTGAATAGGTGATAATTTGAGTTATGAAAGGAGTCATAGCTTAATCCAGTAAACAGAGGAGAGTCAATTTGGGGCAGAGGGGAGTAGATGCAACAGTGGGCGGAGAGTCATTAGTGCAGCGTTTTGCTTTTTCAGCAAAAAATCTCTTAAGGGTTAGTAGACTAAGGGAATCCCGAAGGGTAGCCATTTTGGTCTACAGCAGAACAGCTGGCTCTAATAGCACCTTGGAGACCAACAAGATTTTCAGGATATAAGCTGACAAAGGGAGCTTCGACTCTCAAAAGCCGATACCCTGAAAATCTTGTTTGCCTCTAAGGTGTTCCTGGAATCGAATTTAGCTAGACTAAGGAAGAAATCCTAAGAGGTCTGCTCAGAAGTCAGACCCATTTTATTTGATGAGGCTTACTCCCAGTAATGTGTTCTTAGGATTGTAGCCTACCGGTTCAGTCCTATGCACAGTCTTTCGCAAAGTTACTCCCGGAGTAACCATGAGTAGGACTGCACTGTATCGGTTGTCTAAACTTCTGGAATGGAGATTACTGAACACAATTAATTTACTGAACACAATTAATTTATGGTGCCCTGTAGTGTAAATAAAGATATGAAGATCTTGTATTTATTTTCTCATATAAGGGCTTATTTAAAACATTTAAAATATTTTTCTAGACTCGCCATGAAAATAATTAACTCGGTGTTAATGTGCCTTACATTATTGTGTCTAGTAATCTGCAGATAAGCACTTCATTAGGTCAAATGCTGTGCTCAACTGGTAATGTAGAGTCAACTGGGCTGGGCATAATCATACTCAAGTTTTCTTTTAGGACTGTGGGTTCCATTTTTACCAAAATAATTTCAATAAACAGAGGCCTACTGTGCAAGAGATAATGAGAAGCCTGACTCTTGTGTTTGTATAAACATTTCAAGATTGATTTAGCCTTGGAGCTTGAAACTGTTAAATACTACAGTACAAATACAATTTTCAGTACTCTGTGCGACCGTGTGTATTATGTGGCATTGCCATATGATACTTAAAAGGCACATAGTGGTGTACAGTTGTTATGCCTGTCCTGATTTACAAACAAGGTTGGTGGGTCATGTGCCATCGGGATGAATAGACTTCTGGTGCCGAGAGGCTGCGTATTTGCACAAAGCTAGCCAGTGAGATCGTGGCTACCCACAGATTCGCACCCAGCCCCTTAATCTGTCATTTTAGATAACATTGACTTTTCATAATTCGTTATTTCTATGCCACTTTTCCTTAGTGCTCGAAGCAGTTTACGGTAAAGCAAGCACATTCTATCTCCCCTCTTCCCCCGGTTCCCAGTGTTAGTTTCTCCTTCCTGGACAAGAGGTCTTTTAATGTACTTGAGAGCCTGCAGGGAGGAGCCAGGTGCTTCTCTGCTTCTGAGGGTAAAATGGCAGTTGTAAAGGAAAAGCAATTTATGCGGGAACAATTACTAATTTGCTGTATTTCAGCGGCTGACAAAAGGTTACTGAGAAAAGTGGACATGCCCAGTAGCTTACACTTCCCAGTACCACCTCCAAGCTGGTTCTCAAAACATCATTCTTGCCTGATCATGTAGGTGTAAAACTTCAATTATTTTCCAAATAGCTCGCACAGGCTATTCATTATAACTGATGAGAAGTGCACTATACTGTCATCCTTTACTTACAGGAATTGAATGCTGAGTAATTACCCTACACATTTGCAGTTCTCTGAGGGGCAGCACG
>NW_015166458.1:114751-117954 GCF_001447785.1 Gekko japonicus | reverse complement strand
GGGGGGGAGGCGGGGGGGGGGGGATCACTTATCGAGATTAGATGGTAAAACCAGTGCTGAATAAATCTATGCTTGCTTTTAAACACAAGAGAGGAAGTAATAGCCAGTCGCCCTAATATGGAAAGGGCAGTCTGTGCTGAGAGTTAGTGGCAGTGCATGCATGCATTTTCACTGACAAAGAGATCTGTGAATCAGGGTCACATTTCCCTAGTCTTAGAGAATAATAACTTGTCTCACAAGGTGAGTCTGAGGACAAATATATTCAAATCAAAATGCCTTGGTTGGTACCAATGTTCCCTCTAAGCTGAGTTAGTGCAACCTAGCTCAGTTTTTTAGGCTCCGGCTTGAACAATTTTTGTCTTAGCTCAGGAAGGATGGTTCCAGAGCCAACTAATTTATGCAGTAGCCAAATTGCTCACTCACAACTTTAATGCCGGTAGCTCACAAAGTAGAATTTTTCTCACAAGACTCCATACCTTAGAGGGAGCATTGGTTGGTACTGTAATATTATTCAGCCAATGCCGTCAGTAGGAGTGTGTGGCACATAACTGTGACCAGAGAAACTGTTTGACGCCACTGAAGTAGGTAAAAAAATCTTCACCAGCCCATGGAAGAGCTTCCATCTCTACAAACAGTAATGATATGATACAAACTACAAGCTAAAACTCAGTTTTTAGCTTCAGTTTCACTTCTAGCAATCACACAGAGCAATAGCTTGCTTCTTCTGTTGATCTTGAGAAACTGTATAAAATCTGTCTCCTGTATACTCAGGTGGAACCTCTTTTAGCAAGAGAATCTAATTAAAAGTGGGTCATTTGTCTCTATCTGAACTAAGGATTTATGTGAGTGCTTCTGCAGACACTGAAGCTCAAGTTTCCCCCAGTGCCCTCAGAGAGAGTTAAACTCTGTTGAAGGAGGTGAATGGCCAACAGAGGCATAGTGTAATCATGACTAGGATTGCCTTTTCCAGCTTGGGAAATTCCTGGGGACTTAGGGGTGGTGTCTGGGGAGGGCAGAGTTGGGAGGGAGGTCTGTTCTCCAAAGCTGCCATTTTCTCCAGCGGAATGGATCTCTTTATTTATTTTATTCAATTTATACCCCGCCCTCCCAGCAGCACGGGCTCAGGGCGGCTTACAAAGAGGTAGTTGGGAGATAAGTCGTAATTCCTGGAGAGCTCCAAGCTCTGCCATGGTGACTCACTCTTCATAGCCAAAATGAATATGTCAGTTTCAGTGCTTTTATTTTAAAAGCAGTTGTTCTGATAAAAATAATTTTATATAACATGCATAACCACTTTGTGCTTAATCTTTCCCCTTTCCCCCCCAAAGGGTCCCACGGTGACTTACGACATTAAAACCATATAAATAAGGCAAAAACAATGTAATAGCAAATATAAAATATTAACATTAAAATATTAAACTATTAAAATATGTGGCTAGCACTGTACCACTTATAAAAACAGCCCAAACCTGTGGGTTATCCTCCAAAGGCCAACCTAAAATAGTTGTGACTGTAAACTTTAAGCAGATCACAGTCTATTTATGGCATTAGAAAATTTCCAGGAAATTTTTTCCATCTTGTAACTTTCTGAAAAACCCACATTGCTAGTTGACCCACATTTGTTTGCCCACAGGTGTTCCCCACAGTGGCTTCGGTGTGTTGGTTTGGGCAGTCTGTTTGCCTGGAACAAATTACTTGCCATGAGTTCTGCAAAGCGTGTTCGTGTGAAATGGGGTCAGTGAGTGACTTGCTTGTGTAAGTTCCCAAATAATTATTCTGCTGCAAAATGTAATTGAACGTTCCCTGCTGTTTACAAAGAAAAACAAAGCCTAATTAGTGCTTTCTGTTTCTACTGTTCAAATAAAAATTGTGATTTGAGAAACCTAAAGAAGCACTAGGAAACAAAGTAGAGGCCACTTCTGAATTGCTTCTACATCCCTTCCCATACACCTTTGCCAGCTGGGAGTTTTCTAATTGGGGTACTGTACATCCAGCAATTTACACTTGTGGTAATGCGGCTAAAAGAGCTAAAGGCATTTCACTTCTAGGCTTGTTACACATATCCCTGACCAAAACGCCAATAAACCCCTGGTTGGCTGGTCATTCTTTAAAATGAGGAACGTCAGAACAGTTAGACCTAAATCATTCCGGCACGAACCAAATCATGGGCAAAGAGCTCTTTTCACACTAGGTGGGAGCAACATTACAGCAGCAAAGATCTCTGCTTTATGAATTGCCTGTGATTGGATTCATGTATTGGAGACAGCAGTTCGGGTGTCCTAAGAGGAGACCTTCAATAACTGTTAATACTGGGGACAGACCCCAGTGCTTGAGTCTGGGATGCATGTATATATGTAGCTGCCTTATACTGAGTCAGACCCTTGGTTCATCACAGTCAGTATTGTCTACTCAGACTGGCAGTGTCTCTGATAAGAGGTACTTCACATCATCTATTTCCTGGTTCTTCTGACTTGGGATCTTCTTCTTGCTAAGTTTCAGTCTAAGACTGGGCTGAAGCCTCTCTCAGACAAAAAAGTTGAGGAGCGTAATAGGGGAGGGGGTGTCAGGGCTACACTGAGCCTCAGGAACATGAGTTCCCTGTCCCTACAGCCCACGAAACTAGCGGGTGCATCTCTGTTGATGCTGAAATGCCTTCCTGAGCCTGCCTCGGCGAGGAGGGTGGGGTATAAATCTAATAAATAAATAGGTTCACATTGAAAACCCCCCCCCCATTAATCTTTCCTGTGTAAAAGCCCACATATAAATGTGATTTCTTAGCAGGGCCTTAAATAGGTACTAACAGTTTCTTTTCTTTTTTTAATTTATAATTTTTATTTTCAATAACAACCAAAACAACACAGCATAAATAAAATATTGCATACAATCAGAAATAACTCAGATGACATTATGTCTAACTTTACATCAACAACTTGCATATCAAAAAAGCGATAAAAACATTTAAAAGAGCATTTACACAAAGCTTGTATGTGTTTTCATAACGTTTTTATGTTCATATATTCATTTATTCAGGTATCTCAACAACCTAGCCTATTATAAACTCAACCTTCCCTCCCCCCCCAAAAAAAGAAAACATTCAAACTCAATACCTATTCTAATACTCTAAACGTTCTAAAATCTACATAAACAGAAGAACTACAGGAACCAGTTTTACATAGCTGGTTAGATAGCCCAATGCTATCTCC